>NC_134141.1:20642500-20942500 GCF_033958435.1 Carettochelys insculpta | reverse complement strand
AACATCCATAATTGTCTGAAACTCTTTCAATGTAGCCTTTAAAACTCCCAGGCCTCACAGGTGTTGCATCTCCCCACCCCCCGTGAGAGTACATATAACATCAGCACACAATAATATATACATTTAACATAAAATAAGGTATTTCAAGGGTACTGTAGGAAATATACAAATAACCATCTTCTACGGACATCACATACAGTTAAGAGAATATCAAAGATGGGAAATTAATGCAGAACTGAGGAGGAATTTTAAAAAAATACAAAAATGATTAGGGATACAATTAAAAATATTTTTAAAGGCATGTAGCATACGTATGGAGATGCATAATGAGTCATTTGTTAAAAGTTCTTCGGCCAAACAGCAGTATTGCTTAAAAAACGATACAGATCAAATTAATGTCTCTAGATGATAGGTGCCGACTCTGTGGGTGCTTGCTCCAGGGCTGGTGCACCCACAGAAAAAAATTAGCACACACTAGCAGTCAGCTTCCTCTTTGGCTCCCAGCACCGCCCCCTGGCCAGCAGCCCCGTTGATTAACACCTCCTCATTCTTGCCAGAACTTCTGATTTGCCTGGATCAGCTGTTCCACAACATGCAGATTTCCAGGGGAGGAGAAGGAGACAGGATGAACTACACTTGGGGATGGGGGCGCAATTAAATGGGAAGTGGCAGGATGGGGATGGGAAGAGGTGGGTAGGGACTTTAAGGAAGGGTGGAATTGGGGGCAGCACCTGGAGCTGAGCGCCGCTGGGGGCGGGGAGAAGGATTGAGGTTGCTGGAGGCGGTGCAGGGTCTGGGTCAGATTTTGGGTGCAGGGCAGAATTCTGAGCTAGTACAGAATGTTGGGGTGCAGGAAAGGATGAGGGTTTTGGACTCCGGAGGTGAAGTTTGGTGCAGGAGGGGGTTCTGACCTTGGGCAGGGGCTGGGATATGTCAGGGATTTTTCATCCCTTGGGCATAATCGTCCCCGTGTGCCAGGGGAAACAAGCCTTGGGCCATTAATATTATTACAGGGGCAGGTAGACCCTAAAAGGTACATAAGCTGCCAGTTAGCAGCCCCCGTAACGGTCACTCTGTGTCGGTTGGTTTTACCGGTAACCTGAACTCACAAACATTTCAAATCATGAATTTCAAAATCCAGGCTCCTCATTGGACGGAGATGAGGTAGCTCCTGGAAAGGGACCTGGTTGAAAACAGGCCCCTCAGAACGCTTATATGCAAATGACCTCATGAATAATTCATAAAAACAGGGAATATAAGGCAGCGCCCCGCAGCGCTCGGGGGTTCCACTATCCACCGGCAGCCGGCGCTGAAAGAAGACTTTGCGAAGTGCTCCTGACTTTGTGAAGAGCTCCTGTTCCCTGAAGGTCCTCAGCTGCAATTCTACATCCGCCCAGCAGAGTCCGCTCTGCTGAGGCATAGCTGAAATCACACATACTAAAAGAGCTAAGGCAGTCTCCGCTCTGAGGTAAATTGGGTGAGGGACGAACTGGCCTCACCCTTAGGGTGGGGTACTGCGCCCTCACCCCTTAGCACCCAGAGCCTGCCAAAAATCACTGCGGCACCTCCGATCTCGCCGCCAACAAACAGATTGAGAGCGGATTTGGAGTGGGTCGAACTGGCCCCATCCCTAGGGTGGGGTACTGCGTCCACTCCAATTGAGGCTTAAGGTCTGCCACCATCGCAGCACCACCGCTCTCGCTGCCAACGCCTCAGCCTTTCTCCATCGGACGTGACCATCTTATCGGATTAGACCACCGGATCAGACACGTAAAACCCCCTACACCCTAAACACTAACTTTCTAGCTTAATTTGGGCTGTGTGGGGATACTTACCAAGCCAGTAACTCTAACTGGGAACTATTATTACTTGGGGCTATAACCATTGGCTTAAAGCTGCACACCTGGTTAACAAGCCCATAACTAGAAGTTTTACTAATTAACTGTTTATCGTTGTGTTTTTTTTTCTATAACCCCTTTTCTCCCTTTCCTCCCTTCTCTCCAATCCCCACTGAAAAAATCAGTTGGGAAGGACCCTTGTAGGGTGGACCTCAAGGTGTCCAATAGAGTGGCACTATTAGTCACTCAGGGTACATAGGGGTGACAAACTAATTTATCCCCTATAACCCGGAGGAAAAACTTATTAGATTTTTGTGTCCTTGTGTTTTACAAGGAGAGTCTCATACAGACTTCCCTCATGGAACCCTTGTTGCTGTTTATTGTAAGTGTTTAAAGTATAATTAGAAGTAGATAAGTTAATATATATATCGTTACAAGTTCAATTATTGTGCTGTTCGTTTATAAGTTACTGTTTTTGTTAATAAATATAATCATTATTTAATCCAACCTTCCTCTCCGTATCTCACCCTTGCCCTCAACAAACAAGCCAGCTCCTAACCTACCAGGGATTAGCTTCTCCCCAGTCTCTCCCCACTTACACTGCACTGCGCTCTAGGCCCCCTGCCGGAGGTGGGTGGGGTCGGTTTGCTGAGGAGCGGAGCGGTCTTTTGCCAGTCGGCGGGCTTCCTGCCGTCTCCTCTTTGCCCTCGTCTGAGGCCCCGTGGGGATCCGGACGGACTGCTGGTGCGGGGTCAGCGGGGGGTTTATCACCCGCGATTCTGCCCGCACTGTCAGGATACAACAGGGTGTGGAAGGTGCAGGCTCTGGCTGGGAGACATATCAGAGGTGGCTCCTGGCTCGCAGTGCCAGTGGTTGTTCAGTCTATGTCCATCATTGGTGATCTTGTCTGGGGACCTGGTAGTAGCAGTCCTTTGCAAACATGCCTTCTAATTTGTTAGTCTTGCATCCTGATATACCAATACCAAGAAATTGGCCAATACCGAACCAGTCCCGATGGAGGTAGTTGCTGGGTTCGGTTTGAATATGTGCATTGCTAATTTTGTCCTATTACTCAATATTGAACAGCTGATGAAAATGACAAGAACCAAAAAGTCAATCTGCAGCTCTTCATCCCTTCCATTTTTTTACTATCATAGAATAGAAAAAAACAGCAGTCATGTAGCGCTTTAAAGACTAACAAAATGATTTATTAGGTGATGAGCTTTCGTGGGACAGACCCACTTCTTCAGATCAACAACATTTCCAGTACAGACTGACAGCTAGATAGTACAGAGGTCCAAAAAAATTGCAATAAAAACTGACAAATCAAGTACATAGGACTGAAGGACGGGGCTGAGCGGTTGGGGATGTTAAATGTCTTGCCTGAGATAATTACGAACATCAAAGGAAGGGAAACAGTCCTTGTAATGCATGAGATAATTGTTGTCCTTGTTCATACCAAGTGTGCCAAATTTGAATATGAACACCAGCTCACAAATCTCCCTATGTAATCTGTTTTTAAAGTCTCTTTGTTGCAGGATGCATAGTCTCAGGTTTTTAACAAAACAGCCCACTCCATTGACATGCTCACTGACAGGCTTATGTGTACTGAAATTCCTGATGTCTGCTCTGTGTCTATTCATTCTTTGGCAAAGTGTTTGCCCAGTTTGTCCAATGTACGTAGCAGAAGGGCATTGCTGGCACATAAGGACATATATATTATTGGCTGATGTAAATGAGCATGAGCTTTTGATCTTGTAATCGATGTGGTTAGGTCCAGTGATGGTATTCCCAGAATAAATACATGGACAAAGTTGGCAAAGGGGTTTGTTGCAAGGAAAAGTTCCAGAATTAGTATTACTGTGGTGTAACCTGTGACTAGTTTTGTCTGGATTAATAAATAGTACAATGTCCAATGATTCTTGCCTATCTGATTAGCCTTTGGTCCAGCAGTCCACCAAACTGAACCAACAGGCAAAGTCACTGGCATATTGCAAAGCTCATCCATCAACCAATGTAAGCTGAACAGCAGGGGTGACAGGAGACCTTGTTGAGTTCTATTAGAAATAGTAAAGCATGTTCTGTATGTCATCGGCTCAAACACTGTTATCCATTCCATTGCAGAGCTTTTCTATCTATGACACTATCTTCAAAGGGACATTAAGCTGTCTTATCAGATCCCACCATATCAAAACTCTGGGAAATTCCATTTATGGTTACCACCCTTAATTCAATTCCTCTAGCTCCCCTTTTTGAAGCCCCCCATCCACCCATCTTAATATACCAAACAACAGCTGCCACAGAACCACCTTTTGCCTTTTTCCCCCCAAGATCAATATATACCAGGAGTTGAGGAACCTCTGGCCCATGAGCTGGATTCTGCCTACAGCTTGCCTTGATCCATCCTGCAAGGCTCAAGGACCTGAATTTGTCCTTGTTTAACCTCATCAGATTTCCTTTGGCTCAATCCTTCAATTTGTCTTAGTCTCCCTGTCCCTACTCTCCAGCACATCCACTTCTCCCCCAGCTTAGTGTCATCCATGAACTTGCTAAGGAAGCAACTCATCACAACATCCAGATCACTAATAAAGATGTTGAACAATATGAGCTCCAGAACCAAACCCCGGAGCACTCCTCTTGATGCTGTCTGCCAACTAGGCATGGAGCCATTCATCACTGCCTATCAAGCCCAATGATCTAGCCAGCTTTCTATCCGCTATAAAGTCCATTCATCCAGCCATCTTTAACTTGCTGGCAAAAATACTTTGGTAGACCATCTTGTGTCTACCACTTTCCCTATATCCACAGAACCAGTGAATTTCATCAAAGACATCAATTAGGTTGGTCAGACATGACTGGCCCTTGGAGTAACCATGCTGACTGTTCCTGATCACCTTTCTCTTCTCCCAGTGCTTCAAAATGGATTCCTTGAGTCCTGCTCCATGATTTTTCCAAGGACAGAAGTGATGCTGACTAGTTTACAATACCCCAGATTCTCCCTCTCCTCTTTTTTTAAAGATTGGCCCTATCTTTGCCCCCCTTCCCCCCCCACAGTCATCTGGCACCTCCCCTGATTTCCATGAGTTGTCAAAGATAATGGTCAGTGGTCTGCAATCTCATCAGCCAACTCCTTCAGCACCCTGAGATGCACTGTATCTGGTTCCATGGACTTGCATGTGTCCAGGTTTTCTAAACTGTCCTTAAATCATTCTTTCACCACTCAAGGCTGCTCACCTCCCCTTCATATCGTGCAGGCCAGTGCAGCAGTCTGGGAGCTGACCTTATCTGTGAAGGAGAAAAGAAAAAAAAAAAGTACCTCAACTTTTTTCCAGATCATCTCTCACGAGGTTGCCTTCCCCATTCAGTAAGGGTCTCACACTGTCTCTGACTGCCTTGCACTAACATGTGTAGAAACCCCTCTTGCTATCCTATCATCCCTTGCTAACTACAACACTTTGGCCCAAATCTCTGAGCCTCATAGATCACGTGCTCCAGCCCCTTAATCATTTTTGTTGCCCTCCACCAGACCCTCTCCAATGCCTCCACATCCTTTCTATACTGGGGACCCCAGAACCGGGCACAATACTCCAGATGTGGACTCACCAGTGTGGAGTACAGGGGAAAAATAACTTCTCTAGGTTTCTTCAGGGGGAACTGCTCTGGAGTGTACCTGTCGCTAGATCAGCGCTGCCCCTTGCTAGAAGAGCGCATGGCCGACTAAGGCAGGACTGCGGAGCGTGGTGTCTGCGAGTGTCAAGAGAGACGTTCACATCTCGCCATACACGGGGCGAGGGGGGTCAACACTAGAAGCCCAGAGGCAGATATACCGGGGGCGCAGTTTAGCGGTGCCAGCGTGGCGTAGGCAAGGTGCATTCCCGCCCCCGGTGGGCAGCAGACCCGGAAGCCGACGCGCGGCACGTTCTGATCCAGCCTGAGGAATCGGAAGCGCGGCCTAGGCTTGGCCGGCGACATTGTAGCGTAACAACTCGCGGCAAGTCAACTCCAGAGGCCGTTAGATTGGGCGCGGCCATTTTGAGTCGCGGTAGCAACCAATAGGAGAGCGAACACCAGGTATCACGTGATCCGGGGCGGTTGGGAAACCAAGGAAACATCTCCACGCGCTTGCCGCCCTAGCTACAAAGGGGCGGGTGGCGGTGAGTCCGTCCGTGCGTGTTTGTGGGGAGATGGGCTCTGAGAGCAACGTTGTGCGCTCGGGGAGGATGCGCCGGGCCGGGGTATAGGAAATTGTCGTGTCGGGTAGGGGCGCCGCGAGTCCCCACGTTCACTGGTGGGTTGCGGGAGTGCGACGTGTGCGCCGTGCGTGTACGGGCCCGCGTGTGCACTTGTTGCCGATTTTGAACGTGCAGGTGGCAGGCTGCTGTTCCTGACAGGAGCGAGGTAACTGACCAGTGTAGCAGCGCTGCTCCTAGCCCCGAGCCAGGCTGTCAGCTGCCCGCCGCTCATAGGAGACAGGAAATTGACCGGCAGTGCTGCGCTGGTCAGTTTCCTGGCCAGTTTCTAAGTTAGGCAAAATTTGACTTTCGCAGGATTGCGCAAGAATGCAACCTCCGCGTAAGTCGGGTGTCTAGTAGTAGTAGGCATCCTTCAGTCTGCATAGACTATGGATATGGTAGTACCTAATCATGAATTAAGGGCCCATTGTTCTAGGTTCTATACCAGCACATAATAGGCTTAGAAGAGCTTGCAATCTGGAAGTACAGGATGAGAGAAACAGATATATTAGGGAAGCACAGGGTAACAGTGGTATAATATTAGGTACTCTGGTTCTTTTACAATAAGAAAACTCAATGTCTGGTACAGTATTCAACCTTCACTCGGTGAAATGGCTTCCCAGTGGTAGAACTTACAAGTTCTGGTTTTGCTTCTTTTCCATAACTGGACTATCTCATAGTAAATAACATTCAGTCCAGCAAAGCACCTAAGCATGTGCTTCCCTTACAATGTACCAGCAGTCCTGGATTCCTGGATCTCCCTGTACCTATTTCATGGCTGGTCAGCAGCAGCTGAAGGCATTAAGCATTCCACAAAAAGCACCCAGAATATGGGAACATGAAGCCTTCAAAGATGAGCTTTATAGCAAGTAGCATGCTGCTATATCTAAGAAGATATCAATGTAGGTGTTCTTTCTTTCCATGTCCTTTACCTGTGTATTGTACTTTAAACATAATGATATTATCTTCCTGTATGAGCTGAATTTACTGGATTGTTTGAATGTAATCTTTATTCTGATTTTTTTTAATGTTGTGTGTTTCTATGTTAGTGCCAAACGCATGTAACATTGAATCTACTGTTCAATGTTTTCATTTTTTTTTCTCTCTCAGTTTTTAGAGAGAAACTCAGCACATGACTAGAAATGATTGACTCAGTCAAAATAAGGAGACAGAGCACCTTGGATTTTTACTCTCACTATGAATTTCTCTGTGCAGTTCAAGGTTCTGTTCCGCTAAAATTTGTGAAAGCTCATGTAAATCAGGGCATTCTTGAGTTAAATGCAGATCGCTTGAAGGCTGCTGACTGGACACCACTCGTGACTGCTATCAGGCATAATAAGACCTTGACTTCTATTGTAATAAGAAGCTTTCATCAACAGGGTCTTGGAGAAATAGGTTTGTCATGATCACTTGAGATATTAATTATGTTTATCTAAATGAGACATCATTACAGAAAAACTGGGGAATTTTTAAAAATCCTGTCCTATTAGTTAAAACACAATAGACCAATTTTGTGTTGAAAGTTATCACAACTCATGATCGTGTGTGAATAACGTGAGCTGGAGACTCCTCTTGCCATTCAATGGTTCACTAAGTGGGGGCGGTAAAAAAAAAAAAAATCCAAGATATATAAAAGCTAAGTTTCAGGCATTACTCTTTGGGGACAGGAAAAACTTTCCCTATGATCAATTTAATTATGTCTGTTAGGGCATTTCCACCCCCACCCCCCTTTTCTGAGTTTTGGCTTTTGTGGAAAATAAGATACTGGAATAAATGAACCACAGTTCTAATCCAGTATGGTGATTGTGTGTGGTGGGGTAAAGAGAAAGAGGAATAATTTTACAGATTTGACTCTATTGCTTTGTTTTATGATTGTGATATTATGCCCCCCTCTTAACATCAGTGGAAAAAATCCCACTGCTCTAGTGGGGCTTGGATTTCACCACTGATTCACTTCTGTTGTTTATTAGGGAATGAAAAATATAAAACTTACTTTAAAAGACGAATTCCAGCAATTCGATCAAAAGACATGACTAGTCAATTATGTAAAGCCATCAGAAGTTGTCTGAATATATCAAGCTCTCTCAAAAATTTGGAACTTGAGGGACTGCTTCTAAGAGAGCGAGATCTAATATTTTTAACAAAGGTAAGACTTCATATGGATGATACTCTCTTTTGCACTTCTTGAAAGCTTACCACGCATGTAGGTGGAGCTATTATAGCTTTAAGCTTCTTTGTGCCCTTGATTAATCTAAGGGTTGAAGAGGCCTCTAGCATAACCTGTCTTAGACCAAGGATGGGGAACCTTTTTTGGGCCCCTGACCCACAGAAAGATCAGCTGGGAGCCACATGAGTGAGAAGCAGCCAAAAAAAAAAAAACACCCAAAAACCGCCTCACTGATATAGTCCCAAACAAAAAAAGGAGCCTCTCCTGTCATTCCTCTGGCATGGCAGCCCCAGGGATGGCCCATTCTGTTGGGGGTCGGAGTGCTCAAGAGGTGCGGGGTCTGGACAGCAAGGGTGCAGCTTACCTATGCAGCACCCCTGTGACGCATGTGGCTTTGCTGCCCCTCCCTTCTGCTCCCAGATACTGCCCTCCGCTGATCTGATTGGCTAGACTTCCAGTCAGTCAAAGCAGCACAATAAAACCCCTAGGCAGTGCTGCTGCTCCCATGGCCCCTCCTCTTTCTCTGGCTTGGGGAGCAGCAGCAGCGCTGCACAGAGTCGCTTCCTGCCACACCCCATGCACAGTCAGGGTTTGTGGACTGGCACTGGAACGGATCTGTCTGGCTCCAGCCTCTGATGCTTGGGGCTCCATACCCCTCCAGCTCTTCTGCGGGCTGCTCCATATTGGTAAGGGGAGCCCCAAGCCTTGGGGGCCGGATCCAGCAAAGCTGGGGATTAACCAAGGATTATACAGTGACTGGGAGTGGCTTGCAATTTACAAAAGCAGCTTCTCTGCTCTGGGTGTTAATAGCTCCCCATTAGACTCTGACAAAGGTTCACATCCCCTTGTCTGATCTAACTTTTTTTCTCTTTTGATAAGTACTGTTGATACTGGGCCATTTTCACCTTGCTGAATAGACCTTGTCAGCTCTGGCCCTCCCTTTTACTGGGACCCCACTCTTTAAATACCCCTCTGAAACCAGCCCCCCACTCATGCATCTGATGAAGCGGGTCGTAGGATCTGTAGTGGGAGTAAGGAACACAACTTTTTCTTCAGATATGTGCTATTAAAACACTGTTGTTGAAGCATTTGTAAAAATGTTTTCAATTATTTTTACAGGGTTTGGCCAAGACATCATGTTTGGAGAGCTTGTCATTAGCACATTGTCCAATTGGAGATGGAGGATTGGAAAGTACGTTTTGAAATTTTACAAGAAATAGCCTTCGGTTAACTGCCTTTTGTTTTACTGCTTTTACAATATCTTTTTTTTTAAAAAAAAAAAAACTTGTTCCATTAGTACTTTAATCTATATTAATTATGGTACTTTACACGCAAAATTTCACAATGTTGAAAGGGCAAAACTTCTCATTCCTGTGACAACCTATCGTGTTTGTTGGTTCTGAGCTTTCTTCACACTGAAATAAAATAGTATCTTATTGGTATGCTGCAAGTAAACAAACTCTTAGGTTGAAAACTACCTTTCACAAGTTATGAAGGTACAGTAGCTAATACTGATACTAAATGCAGTATCTGTACTGCTTTAACGTGCAATATAAAGCAATTCTGAAATGAACCTATTTTATATTTGTTTATATGGAAAAAGTTATGGAACAATTAAAATATTTTTGTTTAAAATAAATAATATACTTTGATCTTCTATAATAGTTTTTCATTCAAGGATCTAAGTTCTGTCCTAATAGTAATTATGTGTTTGAAACACCACAATAAGAAACATAGTATTATTTATTTTAATGATATGACATTAATTTTTTTATCTTTTTAACTTTAGCAATCTGTCAAAGTGTGAAGAACTCAGCCAACATCAAATCTGTAAATTTTACAGGATGTAATTTGACCTGGAGGGGAGCAGAACACTTAGCTAATGTCTTAAAGGTAACATGCCTTTTGTAAAAGCAAATGTTGAAGTGGATTAATGTAATGTATATCTTGTGATTCATAGCTGCCTAATATGTAAATGCTATTTACATACATAATATATAATATTAATAATATCCTGATATTGTAGGAAAAGCCCCCTAGTGTAACTTACTGCTAGTGTCACAGTATTCCCTATATTGAATATTGAACTCACAGTGAGTTCCCAATATTCCTTTTAAGGTGGTATCTGTTCAGAAAGATAATGGCCATGAGCAAGAGATGCACATATGGCTATTTTTGATAACATATCTGAATATAATATAGTGTTTATATGATGAAAAATAGTTCTTGCCATATGAATGTTTAACGTGCTGAGCTATATGATTGGAGTTTTAATGTAATCATAGTTTTAAATATCCTGGTTTTATTAGGTGACTTGGGTCCCAATTAAACAAGGCACTGAAATATCTGCGTATTTTAAGTGGTGAAGTCACTGGGACTATTCGCATGCTTAAAGTTACATAGAGTAAACTCTTTCACGTCCAGCAGCCCTGGGACCAGGATGTTTCCAGATATTCAAATATTCTGGATAATAGAGCGGTATACCTAGCAATGCATAACACTAAAGCAAAACAGATTACATATTAAGAAACAAATGTATGCAGAGTACTTTATTCACCAAAAACAGTAGTATTGTACACTGTATTTGCTGTATTTATTTGTATTTACTTTCACTATACTGTGCTTATGGAAAACATAACTAAATTTTACTTATGGTTAAAATTCTAATTATTTGAGAGTTCCGGATGATAGAATGCTGTATGTGCTTCTATACCACTCTGAACTGGGGCCTAAGAGAGCACAAATAGTCATTTTAATTTTAATTGTTTGCACTAATCATTAGCTGCTATCTTATTTTTGGTAATAAAGAAACAAGCTAAGGATATACATGCTTCTTTCCAAGAATTGAGAGCCTGATTCAGTGCCTAGAGCAGAAAATGGAAGACTTTCCACTGAGTTCAGTGGGCTTTGGTCAGATTCTAGGCTTAATGTGCTGTATTACATAATTTGGAAGCTGTTAAACCATGAAATAATACATATATGTTTTGATTAGAGCTGCATAATTTAAAATATTGTGAATTCAACATTCTTGAGAATGCAAGTGTCTAACTTCATTCAAACCTTTAATTCTTGTAACATGTTTTTGTTTTTGAAGCCTTACTTTTAATTTATTCATTGCTTTAAACACATTTTAATATTAAGACAGAAGCAACACTGTGATCATGTAGCATGCCCTCCAGCATAATTCAGTCTGTTGTAGAACTTTCCTAAAATAATTCCTCATTGGGGGAAAAACATCCATTCTTGATTTAAACATCTGCACCTCGCAAGAAAAATAAATCCTTTTCAAATCAATTATTTTCAAGATTGACACTTCCTTTAGAGAATTTGATGACAGCTTTTAGTATTAGATCTACTTTTATAGAGATCAAGGTCATCCCTGGCCTTCGCTAAAAATATCGTTTTTGCTCAGATTAAAGAACTGTATTTAAAGGAAGTATAGAGGTGGCAGCATCCTGCAGGTGGAAACTACGTTCTTATCCCTGCCTCCTACGTACTCAAATAACTTAGTTTTGGTGATGGGTGGTTTTGTTTTTCTCTGTATTACCAATGAAATAGAAGCTGCTATGGTTTCTATCAGCATCTGCAGCATTGCAGTTCTTATCTCCTGAAAAACTAGGGACTACCCAAAGATGGAGGTTTAATGACTAAGCAGGTTCAACCTGTATGAAAGAACAGTTCTTCCACTGCTTAATCTGAGGGAAAAAAAATCTTTCTCCCTCTTCCCATGCCTCACAATGATAGGTTACTTGCAGCTCCTCCAGCTAATGATAGAACAAAAAATGTGGCTTGATTTCTTCATTACATATCTCCTAAGATTGCTTCCACAGCAGACATGAAATTGGGTAGTAAGGTTCTATAGCTTTCTAGCTCAACTTTATGCACAATTCAAAGACAGCCTGGCTTTTATACTGGCCAAAGTATACATCTGAGGCCTTTCTGTTAAAAGGCTTTCTACCTTCTTTTGGTGAGTGAATCTGGTAAGGATTAAACTTCACACAGATGCCCAAGAATGTGCTAGCTATTGCTGTACACCCGTATTGAACTCCGGCATCACTTGTTTAAAGTTACACCTCTGTGACTAGAAAAATTAATGAGGAATGTAACTCAGCTCACATGGGATTTTTGCAAAAGAGACGTGGGGCAGGCAACACCAGTCAGCTTCTGTGTGCTATCGTACTATTAAAATTCATCAGAACAGTTCTGTCATGCATAGGGAAAATGGCTTCAGTAGAGTAGATCAGAGGTATTTGTTCCTAATGCTACAAAAATTTGGATTTTGGTTCCCCTTTCATTTTCTAGATTAGAGTTAGTACTCCAGTCCTAGCTCCTGGGTTGTAACCGATCACATCATCTCCCTTGCTTCATACAAAGCAGGGATGTCCCTTGTTCTTCCCCCCTCACCTTCATTCCTGTTTGATTTGGCTTTAGAGCCACATACAAATTAGAGGGTCTAAGTATCCTAAGAGATGAAAATATACCTATATGTTGATTATATATTGTATTTACTACAAGTTCCCTTTAGAACAGGGATTCCCACCCTATGGGTTCAGACCCAAACATGGACCGCGATTAGATTTGGTAAGGGTCACCAGCAGCTCTGAGTATCATGTGGCTCTTAAGGAAGCCGTTTGCAGCTCCTGAATGCTGCCACATCCAGCAGCCATCTCTATCAATAAAGAAGCAAAAACACATTGTAAAGACAGCTTCTCTACCTTCTCCACTATCCCAGGCAAGCCACTTAATAGACTCTTGCAGTAAGTAATTTTCACCACCCCCCTTCTCTTTTTACCCTGCCTTCTGTTCCATGTACCTGATTTGTCAGTTTTCATTTTTTGTTTGTATCCCCCACAGCCCCTGAGTGTGACACCGGAGCTCCCCCAACCCTCCCAGCTCTTGAGTGTGACTCCCCCCAGCTGCTGAGTGAGCCCCCAACCCCTCCAGCCCCTGAGTGTGACTCCCCAGTCCCTCTGGCCTCTGAGTGTGGGGTTTAAGCTAGGAGACCAGCAGCGGGGGGGGGGGTGTGGTTTGGGCATGAGGGTCTTTCCTCTGCCACAACTCAGATCAACTATAATAATATAATATTTAACTATCATAAACGTAGTGTTATTATTTTATTATTATCAATGTATTTCCCCTTTTTCTAGGAAATAAGTACTATGAATATATAAACATGAGGGGTGCAATTTTGTATTCTTGCCTCAGGCACAAAATTAGCTAGTTACAGCACTTCCCCCCCACTCCCCCCACCTGTTTTTGAATTGCCTTGGGTCACCAAGTCTTCCTGAATTGTCAAAATGGGTCCCTGTCTGGAAAAGATTGGGAACCGCTTCTTTAGGACATCCCCAGTATTATAAACCATTGAATTCTGGGGGGAAATTTCAGGGTAGAAAATTAATGGGCGCACATTGGAAGCTCTCAGTGGCCATGTCTACACTAGCCAAAAACTTCGAAGTAGCCAGGGTCCTTTCGAAAAGGAGCCGCATTAATTTTGAAGTGCTGCGGCCGCCCACGTGCTAATGAGGTGCTGAATATGTATTTCAGTGCTTCATTAGTAAACTTTGAAATGGCCATTTGCATGGCAATTTCGAAGTCCCCTTATTCCCATCTGCTTATAGGAATAAGGGGACTTTGAAGTAGCCAGGGTCCTTTTGAAAAGGAGCCTTGTCTGGATGAGCCATGCGGCAGCGAGCCACGTTAATTTTGAAGTGCTGCGGCCGCCCACATGCTAATGAGGCTCTGAATATGTATTTCAGCACTTCATTAGTAAACTTCAAAATGGCCATTTGCATGGCCACTTCGAAGTTTTTGGCTAGTGTAGACGTAGCCAGTGTCTCAGAGGTACTTAGTTTTGCCCTCTCAGGATAGGTCTACACAGCAAAGTTATTTTGAAATACCTATCCTAGCATCAGTACAACACAACTGCCTTATTTCAAAATTGGTAAACCTCATTCTATGAGGGGTATTTTCTACAAGGTTTATTTTGAAATAGATGCTGCTAAGAAAGGGAATAGAGCCTATTTTGAAATAAGCCATAGTGTGTCCAATGGAACTATTTTGAAATAGGCTCTCTGTGTATAGACACTGTATTTCAAAATAGCTAAGTGCTACTTCAAAGTGCATTTTTGTGTGTAGCAGTATTATTTCAAAATAAACTATTCTGGAATAGCTTATTTTGGAATAAGGCAGCTGTGTAGACATGCCCTCAGGTAATAGACCTTGGCAGGAGGCAGAAATAAAACAATTGGGAATCCTCTTTTTCCAAAGACATAAGCAAAATCGTCAAAATTAATTTCAGTTCTTTTATCACACAGATGGTTTTGGATTTACATAGCTGTCAAGTCCTCCCTCTATCCAGGCAGAGATAATATATTAAAAATAAACATTCTTCTGTGACTTGTTCTGAGCTTCTTGCTCTGTTTCTTTTCAGAATTAATAATGCTTTTAAGAGCTTGTTGTGGGGTATGGGCAACAAGCCCAGATTCTCCTTTGGCAAAATGCAATTGTCTTTTAAATCAAGAGGCTTTGGTTTATTTAACCATAAGCTTTACTGTGCATCTTCAATCATGAGCAAGGTGACTCAGTAGTGTGGCCCTCCTCTCCTAACCCCAAAGCTGTCATAGACTTTGAGGAGGTAAGAATTTCACTCACCCACTCCTGTAATAAATAGATCTATAACTCTGGCAGAGTCACTTAGATCCTCAAATCTTGATGTAAAAATTTCAAGTTACAGAGAACCCATCATTTATTCCAGTTAACTGCAGTAAGTGACACAGGCCCCCATGCTGCAGCCAAAAATGAAAAGCCATCAGGATCTCTGCCTATCTGATATGGGTGAAAATTCCCTCTGACTCCAAACATGGAAGTTAGTCTTGAGCATATGGGTTAGATTCACTAGCCAGATACCTGGGAAAGAGTTCTCTGTAATAATTTAGAGTCTTGCCCATCTAATGTTCCATCCTGACCGTTGGAGTTATATGCTAATAGCAATTGCAGCTGGGCCATCTGCAACTAGGCCATAGGCAATCTCATCATACTATTACCTCCATAAACTTAAGATCAATCGTGAAATCAGTTAGGATTTTTGTCCGTATTGTTCTACTTGGAACTTCACTCCTTTGATGGTTATCAACCTTTGTTAATTTCAAGCCTAAACTTATTGATGCTATGGATTGGCGAGGATTTACCCTTATCTTAAATGACTCCCCTACCTGTCTTGTTTTTATTCCTCTGATGTATTTATAGAGAGTAATCATCTCTTTGTTTTGCTAAGCTAAATAAGCTAAGCTCCTCTTCTCCATTCCTTTGGTCTTCCTAATAACCCTTCTCTGGACCAGTTTGAATTTACTTTTCTTAAATATGTGAGGCTAGAAAGCCACACAGTATTCTAGCTGAAGTTTCATCCCTGCCTTGTATAGTCATAGTACACTTCCCTAGCTCTACTGGAAATACCTCATTTGATATTTTGTAGGATTGCATTTGCCTCTTTTGCAGTCACATCATTGTGGCAACTCATAATCATTCTGGCTATGGTTACACTGACCTGAACTGCTGGCAGCAGTATGCAAATGGACGGTCTCGAAAATGCAAATGGCTGCTCATTTGTATATTCACTCAATGGCAGACGCTGCCACCAGCACAAAAACAACTGTGTAAATGTGGTTCTGCTGGCAAAATGCCCCCCTTCATCGGCAGCGTCTTATGCCTGTTTTTTTCCAGGCATAAGTGGCTGCCGACAAAGGGGGAGGTTTCGCCAGCAGGGCCACATTTACATAGCTTTTTCTGTGCCAGCGGCAGCATTTGCTGGTGAGCAGATATGCTAATGAGCAGCCATTTGCATTTTCAAGACTGCTTATTTGCATACTGCTGCCAGCCGTTCGCATCAGTGTAACCATAGCCTCTAGGATTGATCAGGACACCAGATTTTTCTCCTTGTCTGTCACTTCCAACTGATAAGTCATGCTGTTTTTCCCTAGGTGCATACATGATTTTTCAACTTGTACCATTAGCTTTCATCACCTTTCTATTACTTCAAAATTATGTTGTTTTATATTATAGTCATCCTCATACCAGCACTACCTCTCAACTTTGTGTCCTATGCATATTTTATTAGCATACCTCCACTTTTTGTGTGAAGGTCATTAATGAAAATGTTAAATAAGAGTGGTTCCATGACTGATCCCTGAGAAACTCCATTATTAGCAACCTTCCTTCCTGACGGTTCATCTTTCAGCATGATCTACTTTAGCCTCCCCTTTAATTAGTTCCTTTCCCATCTTTCAATTCTCATATTAATTTCCAGTCTCCTCCAGCAGTACATGGAGGAGGGAATCGTCATCCCACTGCCACCAGAATCTGTCCTAAACTTAGACTTCTGCAATTTCTTTAAGGAGGGATCATTCACAGTTTTGCTGCTAAGAAAACCCAGTGTCTGGTTACTTCCAAGTTTAAACATCACCCTGTTAGCTGATGGCCGGGTAATGAGTGGTCTGTGAGCCTAATTACATCCAAGTCTTTAACTGCTAGGACCGTCAGTCCCTTCGCAGCGGGCAGACAGGGTGGCTGACGGATGCCTCAAAGGTTGGTGCAGAGAGCTTATTCCACCCAAGTCTTTAACTGCTAGGATAGACTGTCCCTTCGCAGCAGGCAGCCAGGGTGGCTGACGCGTGCCCCAAGAGTCTGTCCCGTGGAGGCGACACGACTCAGCGCTCAGCTCTCACTGCACCTTACCACTGACCATGCTAATATAGCCAAACCGGGTAGGGTTCTTTGTGTTTGGCTGAGTTACAGTAACTGGAAGGAGTCAGGCTAAAGCTTAAATGGTTACTATTTATTAAAAGGCAGAAATAAGAATCTTAGCGGTTACAAGGTTTATTGCTCTATCTTCTTAACTACTAGTAGGATGATACATATGGTATACCAGTTAGATTACAGATGAAAGTTACACATTTGAGGACAAAACGGCTCAGCCTGCAGAACTCTTACTATTAAACGTGCACAAAAGTACATTGCAGGTATAATTCTCACCCCTGCGTCCTTTGACTCCGGCGTAGCCAGCGTCGTTCACTTAAATCCCTCGGGAAGAAGAGTACGAGGAGGGCATCCCCTGGGACCTCGGGAGGCAATACCCTTACCCAACGGGCAGGTTCAGGTGATTGGAGCTCAGTTAGAGTGGGCTGCCAGACCCTTCTTTATACCCCTTGGGTCACGTACGCTCTTCCTTATCTAAAGGTGCCAATTGTACTGGTTCGCCTTTGTGACGCCAGTTCTTACAAGGGAGTTGCAACTTAATTTACACTTGTAAGACAGAGATAACTAAATCATTAAGACAGGACATTCTTTTCGTATGGGCGTGAGATTCCTCTCCTGGGACGATGTGTAGGCGTATCAATTATCAGTACCAGCCAAGGGCAGTTTGAGGCCCTGTGGTCATCAGCTGGCCTGTTAGCCCTCTTATCTGTGTTCTTCCATTGTCCAGGGTTGTGATGAGGCAGCACATCTGTGCTCTAAGGCATCAAAGACTGTGCTTGAGATTAGCACGTCTGCGCTCCCAGGCATCAAAACTGTGCTGTTTCCTTTTGTCCTTTGTGCTCTGAAGCACCTAAGAGGGGCAAGATGGAGTAGAGCAGGGGGATTCTGTCTGGCCACATACCCTTATTGCATTGACTTTGTTTTGAGATACGTTTTTTGAGTTAACTGCTTATAGATCATAGACATAATGGGCAGGGATAGTTCAGTGGTTTGAGCATTGGCCTGTTAAGTCTAGGCTTGTGAGTTCAATCCTTGAGGGGGCCATTTATGGATCTGGAGCAAATAGGTTAATTTAAAAAAAAAAAGAGAGAGAGAGATGGTTCTTGGCTATGCCAAGAGGGCAGGGGACTTGACTCGACCTCCTGAGGTCCCTTCCAGTTCTGTGAGATGTGTATCTCCTTATATTGTATTATATATTACATGTTTGTTTTGGTCCAACAGGATTAAAAACAAGATTTTGAACATAACTCACATAATTGAAAATTATTCCTTCATGTCCTTTCCTCACCTAGGCAACATCTATACTACAGCGATCCTTTGAAATAAGTTCTTCCAGAAGATCTCTTCCAAAAAAACCCTTCTTTTGAAAGAGTGTCCACACACACAAAAGCAGACCGGAAAAAGTTGATCTCTTTTGATAGTGTGTTCACACAGCCTCCGTTCTTTTGAAAGAACGGGCCAGTGATCGAAAAATCCAATGCCATGAGGACTGCTTTTTTGAAAAAACGCCCCTGGGACATCTACATATGATTTTTTTTCCCAAAGAATCCTTCAGAAAAAGGCGCTCCTCCTCCTTCTGGAAGAAGCACATTTTGTGTTTAGACTCTCCATGGGATTTTTCAAAAGAGCCCTAGCGTTTCCCAAAAATGTGCTAGTGTTGACTTAGCCCTACCAGTATGTCTTGGAAACTGAAATCCTTCAGAAAAACTTTGATTGGCTAGGGCACTGATCGTAGCTAAATGTATGATTCTACAATGGCGGACAGGGTGGATTGATTTGATTCAAGGTGATTTAAAACTTCAGTTAAATTGTGATTTACATAAAGCAAAAATCGTTGATTTAAATCAAGTTTCCAAAAAAGCTGACTGTGCTCAGAGTGCATTTAATTTTGGTGTAAGCTCTGCTGAACTCCTTGGCCCCGTTCTGTTTTTTGAGAAAACAAGTATAGACTGGGATTCTCTTGTAAAAAAAAAAAGCTGGGTTATGCTGAAGTCTGATAGAGAATAGAGTTATGGCATCACGATTATGGTGGCAAATGGCAACTCTAGATTTCTCTTATTGTGGTTTTCTGAATTGTATCCTTGAGCGATAGATTCTAAAGCTAGTTGACTAATTAAATAAGCCATAAGGATTATATAAGAGAAACTTTTTTTTTTTTTCTAGCAGCATCCAACGTAGTAAACACTTTGGAATTTACTTGTTGAATTTACTTGTCAAATCAGACACATACTAAAAGGCATAGAGAGAGTCTTGAAGCATGATGCATTGCAAAATGAATTGTTTAAATTACTAACCAGCTGATTAACTCAGCCATATGCACATCTTCAGCCACATCATCTTCTCCCAATAAGCCGTTTTCCTTAGGATGATGTAGCTAGTTTCTGCATTTTCTTCGTGCACTGCTTACACTTGACACATTTTCCTTTTTTAGCCATGGAAAGAATTTCTTCAAAATATTCCCAGATAGTGGGGTCTCTTATGCCCAGGAACTATGACAGTTTTTTTTGTGGTAAAAGTGCATGGGAATATAGGAAGCTGTATATATGTGTGTGCTGAATAATGTCTTCCTTTTTTCTTTGCAGGCCACTTCACTGTTCCTTTCTATGCTGTCTCTGTTCTTTCCTATACATTAGACCCCCAAGTTATGTGAGGGTTGCGCTCCTCTGGACCCTCACGTAACTCAAAGTTCACGCAAGTCGGAGGTGGCGGGGAGCTGGAAACCAGGCGGCAGCCTAGCTCCGGGCTCACCTTCGCTGGGGGAAGCCAGGAAACTGACCAGCACTGGGAGCCAGGTGCAGCTTCTCCAAGGTGGGGGAAGCTGGGGAGAAGCCGCGCTGCTGTGGCTGCCTGCCTGGCTTCCCCCAGCTGGAGGAAGCTGGTGAGGAGCTGCAGCAATGTAGCTGTTTGTCCACTCCGCTTCTCTCAGCTGGGGAAAGCTGGGTAGAAGCTGTGGCAGCGCAGCTGTCTGTCCTCCTGGCTTTCCCAAGCTGGGGGAGCCGTGCAGGCAGACAGCTTCAGCAGAGCAGCTTCTCCCTGGCTTCCCCAACCTAGGTGAGCCAAGGGCTGGAGTGGGGAGCTGGCAAGGGGATTTTGCTTTGTGCTTATCTCCTGTTAATGCATGTTAAGTGCAAGTTGAAATTGTGCATACTGGGGGTTTACTGTATATTGCCTCTCTGTCTTTAAGACAGTGTCTTAACCAGCTCCTCTGCCATGCTTGGCTAAGGTCCACTACTACATTAAGCACAGAATAAAAACAGTCCCATCCAGCTTGTCTTTTTGTACATGTTACTTTTTAGTCTACTGAGAAACGGAAATTGAACACCCAGAACTTTCAAGAAGCAACAGCTAGTAGTTAGGCTTCACAGACAAGAGCCATTAATTCACTCTATGTGACTGTAAGTGTTCTTGTGGCATGTTTATGATGAGGTTTAATTCTAAGTTATTTTTAAATGACAGAGTTTGATTTTTTTTTTTTTTTAAACATCAGAAACATCTGGTTTAAATAAAAGCCTCTCTCAGGGATGGTTTAGGTAGTCCAGTCATTTTTCAGTACTGGGCAGGGTGAGGTATATGACCTTTTGAGGTCCCTACCAGCCATGGATCTTGGATTAATGAGCAAATTGAGTTTGAAAATCAAGAGTTAGCAGTGAACATTTTAATGCACAAGTTCATAATATTAAAACTATTTAAATATTTTTTCAATAATAGAAGAGAAAATGGTAGAACTATAAGGTGTGTTAAACACTGGTATTGGTCTTTATGAAAATAATAAACATTTTAGCCAGCATATATTAGACACAATTGTTGAAGAAGCTATATCTGTTTCTGCTTGATAAAAAGCAGTCATGGAGATTCATACAGAATTTTCTGAACCAGATGTGTATTTTACTTCATGAAATAATTTGTCAGTAATAAGAATGTAAGCTCACAGCAAATCATTGGCATAATATATGAGAGCAAGATTCAGTGTTTTTCTTAAATTCAGTAACATTGTGTTTTATTTCATTTCCTGTAGTTACACTGCAAATACAGTTTGGACCTCCTTGGTCTGGTACTCTTGAGCCTCGAGCTGGGGAGTTTGCTGGATGGGGAGAGAACAGACCATGCTTGGTCACCTGCTCCAGCCAACGGAGCTCCTTTCCTCCGGCACCTGCCTGCCGGGGGCTGGAGGCAGGTCCACTCCCAGCCAGTTGGACTGCCTGCCAAACTCCTCTTTGGCTCAGATGCCATAGTCCAGCAATATCTGTGGTCCTACCAGACCACAGATGTTGCTGAACCAGAGTCCTGGGTAAGAAAGGTTCAACCTGTAATAATTGTAACAAAATCCTAATTTTCATTAATCTTCTTTTCATACGTGTTGATGACTTCATCTTGCCACTAATGTTAACTTGTTCTCCTTTCAAAGCATCAGGCAATGAAAAGACATGGTGAAGCTTGGGCTGAAAGCCTGCGCTATAGAAGGCCTGATCTTGACTGTATGGCAGGTTTGAGGCGTATCACTCTCAACTGCAATACTCTTGTTGGTGATCGAGGGGCTAGAGCCTTTGCAGAATGTCTTGGAGAGGACCTGTGGCTGAAGGGTATGGTAAAACAATTGTTCTTTGCTAAGTAGGCTGACCATAGTGTAAAATGGAACATCGAGGAGCTTGGATGGACATCACTTCTCATTCTGAGCTTTGTTACATAGGGCTGATGTTGCCACTTGTCCTCTTCCTTCCTCCCACCTCTGTGTTCCTCAGTGACCCACTGGGAGGCATGTTCCACCTTTGTTTGCGAAACTGAGCATTTGCCCATTTGCTCTTGACAGATGATAATCAGGTGGCAAGAGCAACCTGGACAAATGTCTTGATTTTTTTTTTTTGACAAAACTGTGCCTCTGGGACAAAGCTTAAAAATGGATTCTCGAAGCCAAAATGAGACATATGGTCACCCTCCTTTTAAGGCACATTAGAAGTTGTCTTAACAATAGCTGATTTTGCATTTGTAAAATTTGTAGGTAATAAATTACTAAGTTTAAGCATTTAACAAGCTAGGGTAGCCAATATGTGGAGAGGTTTTACAGAAGAAATAACCTTTTCATGGGGGTAAGTTAGACACTACATGGTGTTTAATTCCAATTTGGGTAACTAATTTTGTGAAACTTCTTAACACATTTTGGAGGCAGTGTGATAAGGTTTCATCTACTGTCAATAAACCCTTGTGTGGCTTTACAGTTCCAAGCCTCTTGTCCTTTATAGCTCTGTAATCTGGAGAAATTTATTGGTTGTAGAACTTATTTACCTTTCAGTATGTTCAGGGAAGCCAACAGAATTTCTGGCCCCTGGGCAATATGACATGCCCCACAGCCGTCTCTTAGTGCTGCCTGATGGTGCCAGCCCTTGGGACAGTTGTCTCATTTTTTCCTCCAATTTCTCCTCTTCCCTCCTCCATGCCGGGTTGGCAGGCCCGAATGTGTTTTGACTGTGGACTCCATATGGGAAAATACTGTGGCTGTACAACGTGAAAGAATATTGCAAAAAATGGCAAACTTATAGCAAGTTTTAAAGTACTATGTAATACAATTATCTTCATAATGATGTGGATTTTTTTTTTGTGAAGTACTGAAGCCAGTACTTAAAACCTAAGCTACTGATTATTTTGTTTTCTGTCAGCAAGCTCTTGGGATTAGTATTAAGGAGCATTACATTTAATATTGCCTTGACAGACATGGGAAGAGTACCCAAAAATTACTTAAACTACAACTGCTTTTTTTTGGGGGGGGGGGGGGTTGGGGGGAGCGTTAGTTAAGTACAAGTCACTGGTGTCCCCCTAGAAAACTATTTGAGTAAAAGTACACACTCGCATAAACTCATCACATCTTTATTGTACTCAGTTACTCAGAAGTGAAAGCAGCTGCACTTTTACTGAAGTAACTTTTTGGGTACTTTCCCCTCCTCTGCTTGCGTATTAGAACGTGCTTCACAGCTGTTCAAGTTAGCATTTTTCAAAACCATTAAAAAAATCAAGAGCAATCTTCTTTCTATTTACAGATGAATATTTATTTTCTCTCATATGTTTGTCCAGCAGCTATATCTTTGTAACTTTTTGATATGATAATGGCATAAATGTTAATATTTTAAATGCAAGATGGAGATTACCTTAAACTCTCTAATGGGTAGGACTGAGAGTATTATTTATTTGTTCATTACTTACAAGAGTTTTAAGTATATGCATGTGGATATTTTGAATACGGATAGAGTAATTATTTGAATTGTTGGTTGAAGTGATGCAACTGACTCCATTTTAAACCTTTTTAAACATTTCAGCACTTGACATGCAGCAGTGTGGAATTTCCAACGATGGGGCAAAATCATTGTTAGATGCTTTTCAAAATAATACAACTCTAGAGATATTGGATGTAAGAAAAAACCCATTAATTGGTATGTAATTTTAATTGTCCTTCCATTTTGATTAAAAAACAATTTTTTCATTTATACTTTTTTTTTAATGTAGGATTTTCAGAACAGTAAAATATGATTTAATTTAACATTTGCCAAGTAAATTTCTAATAAAGGAAGATGTTGACTTGTTTTATCTCTGTTTGTATGAAATTTTATAAAAACAATCCAATATAGAAATTAATTAAATAAAATTAATTTTGTTTCACTCTAGATCCCAGTTTGATGAAAAAAATTATTGAAAGAGTTCTCATGAATGGAAATAGTGCCAATTCAGAGGTACATTTTAGGTGTTATGGAATGATGTTTGTTTGTATTTGGTTTAGAAACAAACCGAGATACTGTGACACACGTGAGTGTGTGCAGATCAGCATGATTGTTTATTTAATATTAAGTGTAGGTTCAGGTTGCAGTTAAAAATCACAGGTATTTAGAAAATGCAAAATTTTAAAGCACCAGCAGCATTAACTATACCAGTTTGAGCATCCTGTATATTTTGGGAATTTTACAACATAAACAAATAAAACAGAAATTAGATATTTAACAAGAAAAAGAGAAATAGAAAATAGTTCATACATATAACATAAAGTTAAAAATGCTGTTGGAAGTTCTTTGTATTCCATAAATTCTGATGGTTAAACAGTGGAATAAATTGCCTAGGTTGGTTATGGAATCTCCCTCACTGGAGATTTTTCAGACCATATTAGACAAGCACCTGTCAGAGAAAGTCTAAATAATACTTAGTTCTGCCAAGAGTTCAGTGGACTTGCCTAGATGGTTTACAGAGTTCCCTTCCACCCCTGTGCTTCTGTGTTTTGTGATTTTTAACTGGTCAGTCAGTGAAGTCCTTCTTTCTTTGTGTTCCTGATTCCTTAAGTTAGGAAAATAATAACAAAGTTTTTTTTCATTCAGTTATATTCTTGTTTGAGTGTTTGCATGTGTCCATTCCACTCTAGATATATTTGAGCTCTGTGTACAATTATTGGCAATCTCTTTACCTCAGTGGTACCCTTTGGGACACCTCTTCTCTTGTTTTGACCATTTCATCTTATACTGTGCTATGCAAGGTCAAGGTCATTTTGAGGCCTCCCCTCCCAGCATCATGTGTAAAATGTTCTCAGCTCAGTGTGTTCTTCTCTAGACTCCATTTCCACATATGGGAATCTATTCCCACCCCGAGATATAAACAGGATGATCTGCTCTTACTTGAAAAATACAAAACCTTTTAGAAAATTTAGTAGGATATTTATAACTTTAGGGGAGATGTCAGGGATGTTTACCATAGGTTGTCACTAGATTAGGAGATGTATGGAACATTTGTTACATCTCACATAAAAAATACACTCTGAAAGAGAGCCACTGTGGCATAGTTCCCCTAAGAAAATTACCTTAAAGAATAACTAAATGCCTACCTCACCGTCTTGCTAGTAGATCTCACTATATGATAGTTTCTTACACATGGGAAGACTCTCAAGATCTGGAAGAAGAAAGGGAGATTACGTGATAGTGACTGTTATTCTTCACAAGTTATATCTGTGTATTTGCTGTCTCAAGCTGCTTCTACACTCGCCCCTTCCTGTCGGAGGTGGCATGGCAATGAGGCAATTTGAAGCAGACTAATGAGGCACTGTTGTGCATATTCAGTTCTTCATTAGCATAATAGCAACCGGGCGAATTTGGAAGTGCAAACTTCGAATTGCAGATTGACAGTGTAGATGCAGGCAACTTCGAAATAAGTGCCCCACTTTGACATTCCCTTACTCTGATCTAGTTTTGTGGGAGTAAGGGAATGTCGAAGTAGGATGCTTATTTCGAAGCTGCCTTTGAAAGGACCCCGGCTATTTCAAAGTCCCCTTATTCCTATGAGCAGATAGAAATAAGGGGACTTCGAAGTAGCCAGGGTCCTTTAGAAAAGAAGCCCCGTCTGGATGAGCCGCGTCAATTTTGAAGTGCTGCGGCCGCCCGCATGGTAATGAGGCGCTGAATATGTATTTCAGCGCTTCATTAGTAAACTTCGAAATGGCCATTTGCATGGCCATTTCGAAGTTTTTGGCTAGTGTAGACGTGTGTGTGTGTGTCTGCGCACGCGCATGCACTGTTTTATAGCTGATCAACTTAAACATTTTGTTAGATCACAACCTCTAAGACTCTCGAAGAGTTTTTCATTTCATTCCTGATGATTGAAAACTCAAATTGTTATCAAAACTACAAAAGCAAAGTTTATTAAATGAAATGTTTTATAGAGAAGTAGTAGGCTATTATGTTTTTTTGTTTTAATTTTTACTGTTTTAGTACCAGTGGCTGCCATCTCCTTCAAAGGATGTTCTCAAGTCTAAATCAAAAAAACGAACTATTGTCCTAGGAAGTGGTCGAAAAGGAAAAGCCACTATTCGTATTGGTAATACTACCTTCCCTATTTTCTTAGAAATAACTGTTGATTTATTTCAAAGCTTGTCAGTTTTGCTGTTCTACATACTCTCATTCTTCTAAAATGAAGGCAGTGAAATTGGTCCCAAGAGAATGGCAAATAAAAAATAGTAATGACATAGTTTTCATTGACATTATGCAAACACTTCGGCTATATGTGGTTTTTACTGTATTTGTGAGAGAAAAATAAATAGAATTTTTTGGGGAAGTACAGCAAGTGAGAGTGCTTTTTGTTATGAAACAAACGTTGAAACTGCAATCTTAAACAACTAGCCCATAGTCAGCCCCCAGATTAAATTACTAGTTGCTGAGCTTCTGTTCTTGTGTTGATTATTACTCTAATCATTAGTTGGGATACCTTTATATTGATGACATTAGACATATCTAATAGTTCTTTCCCTTTTAGATCACAGGAAAACCTCAGCTGTAGTGTTAACTTTCTTTTAGTCTGGCAAAACTGAATTTTATAGAAATGAATTATATCAGCTTCTCTTTCCCAATTTCACTGCTTCCTTCTTGTTGGCGACATAAAAGTGACCAGGCTGCATTAAAGGTTTATCCGAACGCAAAAGTTTTTGTATTACTTTAACTTTACTGGTACAGGTTGATCCGCTCTAATCTGGCACCCTCAGTATCTGACTAGTGTCGAATGAGAGAATTTGCTGGACCACGGGAGGTCAGTATTGTGTAGCAGCATTACCAACACCTTCTGCTGCTTGCTAGGCTTTTAGAAGACTTAGGGGTAAATTACGGCTAATTCATAGAACAGAACACTGAGAGTGAGGACTGGTAGCTGGGATTGCGGGAAACTTGGCCACACCCATGAAAAGTGGTCATCTAGCTAAGTAAAATCATGGTGCATTATGGACATTGCCAGACATGAGAGTGCCAAATTAGAGAGGTTCAACCTGTATAGTCAGAATAGTACAAGGCCCTGAGTATGAATGAAATTATACCTGTATAAAGGTATTCCTTTACAGAAAACACTGTTAGACCACCATAATTGTGCCCAGATGAAGGGTGCTATTTGTATAATATCTTCAGTAAATGTGATGCTCTAACCAAAATAGTCGTACTGGTAGAAAAGCTATATTTAGACCAGGCCTCATTCAATTAATAGCATTCGTTGTGAGCTCTGTGAGTTCTGCGTGTGCTGGATTAGTGCTCTTGATGGTCTGTTCCCTCCTCCGTTTGAGAGGGTAGCAGTAGTTTCAATATATTGTGTATTTTTGGCTAATGCAGAATGAACTGAACAATGATCAAAGATACAAAAGCAAAAAGATCTAGTTGTTTGGGAGCAGCATAAGCAGTGATTCCACATGGCTAGACAAGCATTATTTTATGGAAAACCAGATAAGATTTTGAAGAGTAGGATTCAACAATAAAATGCCAGAGTCCGTTTAAAATGAAGCATAATAAACACTTGGATAAAGAAAAGGGCGGGGGCGGGAGGGGAGAGAAATCTCTTGAAAATGTGTTTTGTAAGAGCTAAAATTTGCTCAATGGTCTGTGTTTCCTAAAATACAAAAGTTCTTCAGATTCTCCCATTGCTACCTCATTCCGGTTCCTACTTCTGATTGCATTTCAAATAACACACAGCAAATTTTGCAGGGGACTTCTTAAGTATGTGAGCTGCATCAGTACAGACCTTTTCCTTCCCTCCCAGGTTGACCATCCCGTAATTTACGTACGCGTGGTGTGCTGTGAATCTTGGAGGCTCGGCCACAGAGTTGTTTATATTTTCATGTCTCGGGCTTTCTATAGCAGTCTTAACACTGCCAGTGTAAGATGAATCTGTCCCTATACATGAATGGCATTCCTGTCACTCCTGTACTGCAAGTAAACTTAATTTGCATAAATTATTCAAAATGTTCTTATTTTGAATATGTATCTCTTCAACATGATTAATGAGCGTGACAAATTATAATTTTTCAAATGGTTACTGAAATCATACTTAATTGCATTTCTTTGGCTGTTTATCTTTTTTTAATCTTTGCTTCAGTGATTTGGAGACACAAAGGTAAGCATAGTAAGTGAAACTGCAACAGAGGCTGTTGTGAGAATAGGGGAGGAGAACTGCTGCTGCTGCTTTTTTTTTTTTTTTAATCCCTTCTCCTTAATCCCAGTTACTTGGTAAACCGTGACCAGGAATTTGAAGCCTCATCAACATCAGTTATGCCTTTTTGAACTCATACCAGGTTAGCAGGACTATCTGATGCCCTCTAGAGAAATATAACAGAGTTAAATAACTTACTTCCATTTTTAGGAATTTTACTAAGGAAAATAATATGAACTTCATGAGTACTTCCTGTGCCTGGCTGAGTTCTAACTGATGAAAAGCCAAAGGTGGGGTAGTCATTTATCTGCACAGTCAGGAATGTGGTGCAGTCCATCCAGACTGTAAAGTAAATTTAGCCCTTGGGTTAACTGGTATAAATTTATATTCCCACTTTCTTTGTTCTCAGGAATATCTGAGCTATTTTTACTCAAATGTTCAAAAAAATAGTTCTTAATCAAAAACTCACCCTGGAAAATTTCAGCTGGAAAGTTGTATATTTGTGAAAATTATGGATGACTGTAAGAGGATCCTTAAAATGGAAATGCCCGATCAACCTTAACTCTAATCTTAACGTTGTAAATATAACGAATTCTCTCTTCTCCCCCATCCCTGCTATATAATACAGGATTAGCATCTAAGAAGTCCATACATCCTGGAAAGAGTCCATCAGAAAAAGACAGCTATTCACCAAAACCATTACCACCAGGTGCATATGGTTTCCTGCCATGGCGTACTGCAGAACGTGCAAAGAGGTGCAGGTGAAGTATTGAGAGCATGAGGAAGAAAATACAACTGGCAGACTTTTAGCTAGTTGTAGTTTTTAAAGGTCATACTGTAACTTTAAGTAAAATCTGTACTCATTTTAAAGGTCTCAGAGGGTGACATGTCTGTAGCTTTGCAAAAAAACAAAAAACAAAAAAAAAAAACAGTTCAGTAGTACCTTAAAGACTATTTTATAAAATTGTTAGTCTTTTTAAGGTTCTACAGGACTGCATTTTTCATTTTAAAAGTGGTTAGCATATGCAAAACAGATTTTACATTGCATTTGTAATCCTTTCTGTGCCTTGTATTTGTAACTTGTGGCTCTGTTAATGGTTGATTAGCTTCTTCAGCATTAATGGGTGTTTCAGAAGAATTGTACATTTTAGCTGCACATAGGTTTTGTTTTTATACAGAGCTTTTTTTTAAAATAAAAACCATCATTGACTATTTCAGATGTCATTACAAACTAGGAGAATAATGCTATTGAAAAAGTTATCGTAAAATTGGTACCTTCTAATTTAACTTAGGGATGTAAAATCCCATTTAATGAGTTAACTGGTTAAATGTTAGGTTTGACTGATTACCCATTAAATGGGTGTGGCAGGTGCAAGGTAGGGGAGAGGGGACTGGGGTCGTTCTGGCTGGGCTGGAGTGCCCCTGCTTGCAGTGTGCTGAGGACTGGGGCTTCTCCAGCTTTACTGGGGTGTCCCTGATGATGGAACTTGCTCCAGCACAGTTGGAGCCGCCCCCGTCTGCACTGGCCTGGCCCTGGAGTGCTGTGGGTTCGGGTACTCCAGCTGTGCCAGAGCAGCCTGGATCCCTGGCACGCTGTGGGTGGAGGTGCTCCAGCCTGTCTGGAATATACCCTGTCCACGGCAGGGTGGCCACTCTCGCCAGGCTGTGCTGGAATGGCCTCCCCAGCATTCTTCCCCTGCCCACTACAGGCTGCCGTAGATGGGGGCTGTGCCAGTTTTGCTGAAGCACCTCTACACCTGCTGCAGCTCTGTAGGAGTGGAGCAACTTGCTGCTCGGATTGGATCAGGGACTGCTGCAGCCCTACTGGTAACTGTAACTAGTAAGCCTCATCCTGAAAGGCTCACTCAGGATGAGGCTTACCAATTAATCAGTTAATCATTAATATCCCTGATTCAACTGAGCCATTCCTTAGTTGAGTCAAATCTGTTTGCATTAGTGATGCTTTTGAATGCTTGTTACTCCTCTTAGCCCTTCAGTGCTAGCACAGCTGAAAGGGACTGAGCAAGGTACTGTTCCTTCTTGTACATCATCAAGAGAATTGCTTATGAAGCTCCAGTCAGATCATGCAGCCATACAAATAAACATATAAGTTACATTTTTGTCATGTTTCTCCATCAGTCTGTTTTTGCCAAACAGATAACAAAACGTGAGCCACTTTCTGTACTACAATACTTTCCTGGGTTATTTACCTCTCTTTTTATTTCTTGTCTTTTTCACCTATTGTAGAATTAATTGCATTTCCATGTCTGCTCACATTTTGCAATCTTTTAAAGACAGAGTAGAAATTATTTTGCAATTGAAACAGCAGTAAAGGTGATCACTAGATCTGGGTGGTGGAGGGTCTTTGTTGGACCTCGTCACGCAAGTAGGGTAAGGTATGCAGAATTTTGTAAGCTTCTCTGTTTAAGTGGAGTTAAGCAGCTCCTCAGAATGGGAGACTACCTGTGGCTAAGAATAATAGAGTTGTGGACTCAGTATGAAAGGGGACAAAGTTATGGTCAGGTTAGAAGAAACTTGTGGGTATGGGAGCTGCCTGGCCCTTCTCTTTCACTCCACCTTTTAATGACAAAACTGTCTCCAGACAATAGCAGAATAAATACGAACTTCCACTACCCTACCATATTTATTTTGATGTGTTCACTTAATCTTCACTTGAAAAGTGAATTGTATGCTTAAGAATTATGCTGCCTACGTCAGTGTGGCTTAGCTGCGTAAATCAGTATGAGGGATGCCTTACTGCCTAGTTTATGCTTATTATGTAACACAGTGCAAAGGGATAGGGTTACACTTACTAGTGGCTTACCTAGTGAAGTCAGTTGGTCTGTGCAAGTGTTTCAGAGGGTATAGACCAGGCCACAGAGATCTATGCATAAATGACTTCCATTGCGTCTTGTGTGTAAGCGTAAATACATTTTTCTGGGACTCTGCTTCCTGCATCAACTCCCCACTGAATATACAAGTCAGTTCAGGGTTTCTCACATGATACTCAAATTCATTAGTGGGGTTGGCTCTGCCTACAATACCACCTCCCTTCTTACCAGAACCTCCCAAGGTAATTGTATTCCTGTTGACATGGCTCCACTTAACAGCTACAAACCAGTGAAATAATTTCACTAGCAAACTCGAATGAAAGACATTAATATTGCTATTGCTGTTTTTAAGGGTTTTAGAAGCACTCAGTGATTATGGTGATCATAATCAGTAAGTGCTTCTAAAATCTTAAAAAATAGAAATAGCAATATTAATGTCTTTCATTTGAGTGTGCTAGTGAAATTATTTCACTGGTTTGTAACAGTTCAGTGGAGGCGTGTGAGTGCCAGAGATAGAGCTTTTACTCCAGTTTCAAGCACTCCCTCCCTTGAGGAATAAGATAGACCAGGGATCTTATCACTATCAGAACTGAATGCAGAATTCATGTCTTTGACTTACTTTCCTTCTAAGTTTTTTTTGCATACCCACACATAGTCCCCATTCAAAATGTTATAATCAGTAGAACCCTGGAAATTGGTGTGTATCTGAACTTATGGATGTGGATATCTGCAGATCACTTTTGCAGAGGCAGATACCAATTTTGTATCTGTGCAGGGCTCTAATTTATTTCTGTTAGATGTTTGGAAGGAAAAAAAAGAACAATTTGTTGGTAATTCTGTTTTTCATTTTGAAGGTGCTCAGATATCAGGGCAATATGAGAGCTTCAGAAGTATTGAAAGTACAAGAGTGTAATTTTGAAGGCACTAGGAATGCACAGGTGTAAATAAAAGAAGAATATAGCTTGCAGTTGCCTTTTTTGTGGGTGGTGATGCACAAGAAGGAAAGGATGCACATTACCTTTATGAGCCTAGATGTATTTGCAGGTCTGACTTTACATTTACAAGTGAAAATAGCTCTTCTTTCTTTTTCTTTTACATAATAGTTTTATCTTGCAAGCATGGAGATGCAATTATAAGGAACTCCATAATACTATTTGTGCGTAGCTTTTTTATGAGCAGGTTTGGTGAAGCAAACATACAGAAAGACAGTATATTTAGTTAAAAATAATTTTCGATGCCAAGATACACTGAACTGGATGCCTACAGACACATCTGAATCCATATTTAACCATCTAAATAAGACCTGACTTTCAAAAGTGCCAAGGACCGAATATCTCTTATAAACTTCAGAGACAGCTCAAGTGGTGCCACATCTAAACTCTACAGGAGTTGTGTGGTCCCTTTTATTTAGGCATTTAAATGTGGACTTAGGAGCCTAACTTTAGGCATGTAGTTTTGAAAGTGTGGCTTAAGTCTTGATTAGAAAGCACAGACACTTTGGTGTCCAGAATCATATTTTAATGTCACTCTGTTCAAGGGTCCTGTCAGGTATTTTTATAGGCTAGATCTGCACTTACTAAAAACTTTGAAATGGCCATGCTAATGGCCAAATTGAAGAATATTAATGAGCAAGACATGAAAAGTAATTCTTCATTAGCATGCTGCTGGCTGTGGCACTTCAAAAGTGCCGTGGTTTGGTCACCTGTGGCTTGTCTACATGGGGGTCCTTTTCGACAGGACCTCCCCACATCGAAATCCCCTTATTCATATCAGCTGATTTCAATGATCCCAGGGGGATTTTGATGTTGGCGGGATCCTTTCGAGAAGGACCCCCGTGTAGATGAACTGTGGGTGAGTGAACCGCAGTGCCGCCAGGATGCTAATGAGGCGCTGAATATGTATTTCAGCACCTCATTAATATTCTTCAATTTGGCCATTAGCATGGCCATTTCGAAGTTTTTAGTTAGTGTAGACACGGCCATAGTGTCTTATCTTTTTCTTAGCAATGTGTGTTTTTGAGATCAGAACTCTTGAAATTATACCTTCAAATTGAAATGCTGACAAATTTATAATATTTTTCTCAAAAAAAATCACCACCCTGATTTAACTATATCATTTTAGGGGTTTCCCAGTGGATGGTACCCATGAGTTACCACTGAAACTCCAGGTACGTTTATCAGTTACATATCACTAGGTACGTACGTGATGTAGTGTTATAGGTTATATGCTGAACAAATAAAAATCCTTTGTACCCAGTAAGCTTCCAGTATAAAACCAAAAGGTTATAAAACAAAAGTGAAGAGTGTTTTTATGGCTTAAATACTTCCTGGAAGCATGGAAAAAGTGTATGTGAAAACACTTCATGGTCACACCTAACATTTGGGAAGAATTTTTCTTTTTAAGAAATGCTTGAGTTTTTTATTTTTTGACTTCTCAGTTCTTTTATTGCAGAAAAGGTGGTTGCAATACTATTTTCTTAGTAGTTTTGTTTGTTTGCTGTTTGTTAATGAAGCAAACCTCTACTTATGAGTCTCCAGCATAACTAGGAAAAAGGTTGTTAAGATGTCATGGCCTTGCATTTTTTTATTATGAAGGATATTTGTGGTTCAAAAACTCCCTATTACAGCTTCAGCTCTCTATTGTCTTATCGCCTTTTCAGGCCTCAGTGTAGAAACTGACAAACTGAAATAAGTATTCATGTGAGAGGATTACAGTGATGTTACCAAATTAGCAAAGTGTACTCATGTAGGCAGGCCTTATTTGGCTTTTTAAAAAAAAGTCTAACTATGAAAAGTATTTTGAGTTCAGTTAATTGAGGTGTGAAGATACTGAAGGAAGAATACTAATGAATACTGGCACCAATCAGCTGCTTTGAGGTTGACATTATTTCACCTGTTACTAAAAACAGGACAATTTTACTGATGGTAATTTTTAAAAAATGGCTATATTGAAGAGAGAACACTGACCGTATTGCAGATTTTGCCATTTAAGTGTGTTTTTAATGGAAAAAAATAACTTCTGCTCTCCACTGGAATACTTGGTTGATCAGGAACTAAAGTGGCTTACAGTGTAATAAACATTTCAGGGGACTGTTCTAAGTTTTGACTTTGCCTGGGCTACCATTGAGCATTTGTGGAACCCAGAGCTGTGCAGAATTGTTGAATAGTTGTGTTATATCTCTGCCTTTCCTACCTGCAGGCAGACAGGTCCCTACAAGAGCTTAGGAAATCTCTGAGTAAGACAGTGGTTAGGATTTCTCTTGCATAGTTGTAATAGAAATTTACCATCCAGACACAACTTTTGTCTCTGTGCCCATTGTTATGATAATGTAACAATACATATTTTCATCATTTACAGTGTTTACTAGTTCAGTAGAAAGTTTTCAAGTTTAGTATAAAGAGAGGCTAAAAATAAAGTTTAAGAAATTCTGACAGGTGGTACACTGCCTCATTTTTGGCAAGGAAATTTCTTTGCAATGCATTAAGTATGCTCTTTCCATGTGCACACTTACTTCTAGATTGTATGGAACTATTCCCAGTGAATATGTTATGACTAATTCAGAACAAGAACTTTGCAGATGAAGTGGATTCAGATTGGAAGTATTCAGTATTATTATATAACTTATTTCCTTGATAAGCGTTTAATATTTGTATGTTCATTTATTTCATATAAGCAGACAGGAATCCCCGTGAAAGTGACAGTGGAAAGTGTGTCTACCTCTGAAACTGAAGAGACAGAAGGGGCTTTAGAGGACATTATGCACGATACTGATTTGTCAAAATCCTTAAATAAAACTAATGTAAGACAATATGAACAATTACGGGTAAGGAAAATAATTTTGTGCTTTCTTAAGATTTTTCAAACTATAAATGCAGAAAAAACAGTTTTAGTATTCTTTTTAAATGGAAAAATGATTGAAAGTGAACTCTAAATATTTGTGTACTTCTGTTGCACAATATGCCTCTATTCCACATGGTACTTTAAACACAATTCCTGTCCTCAGTGGTTAAGCAGAACAATTTATCACCCTCCTCTTTACAGTAATCTTTTACATACCTGAAGATTGTTATTCTGTCCTCTATCTGTCTTCTCTACTCCAGATAAAACAAATCCAGTTTTTTCTGTTTTGCCTCATGAGTCAGGTTTTCGAGCATTGTCATCATTTTTTTGGATTTTCTGGACTTCTTGTCCATTTCTTTGGTTCCTGGAACCAGACACACTACTTCAGCTGAGGCTTTATTAGTGCAGAGTAGAGTGGGAGAATTACTCTTCATGTCTTGCTTACACCACTCATGCTAAACAGCATCCTCAATTGATTTTTTGCAACAGTGTTACTCCTATTTTGTGTTCTACTATAACCTTCAGATTATCTTCTGCAGTATCATTTCCTAGCCAGTCATTTCCAATTTTTTGTTTATTCAGTTGATTATTCCTTCTGAAGTATAATATTTTGCATTTGTGCTTATTAAATTTCATACTATTTAATTTGGACCATCTTTCCAGTTGAAAGACAGGATTAAAATTTAAATTGACCAAGTGCCTGCAACCCCTCCAATCTTAGAATCTTCTGTAAACTTGTAAGTGTACTTTCTATGCTATTATCAAAATGATTTATGAAGATACTGAACAGAACTGGATGTAGGACAGATATTCCCTGCCCATTTGCGAATCATCAGTTATTCTGAGTACAGTTTTCCAACAATTTGCATATCTGTATTATCGTAGATTTGTCTAGGCTCTTGCTAGTTTGTTTATTAGGTCATGTGAGCTAATATCAAAAGCCTTGCAATGGTCTAGATATATCAACATTCCTGCTTCTCCCCATCCACGGGACTTGTTACCTTGACAAAGAAGGGTATTAGGCTGACTTGATGTTCTTTGTTCATAACAAATTCATGCTGTCTACTACTTATCACTTCTTTCTTCTAGATTATCTCAAATTCATTATTTGATTTTATTCCCCCCGCCTCAGGATACTGAAGCTAAACTGACAGTTCTGTAACTCTCTGCTGTTGGAATAAAGTCTGGATACTGTATATGAAGCAACAAAGGTTTATTACAACCAGCGGGCGGAGTGATTCTGAACTTGGTGGAGTTTCAGAATGCACTGATAGGCACCAAGTTGTGATTGGTTATATAGAGATCCGATAGGCAGAGGAAAGGATAGGAGCAGACAGTAAGTAAATGAGCATAATCAATGAACAATCAATGGGCAATCTATGTGAGTTAACAAACAATCTGGGAGTTACAAAGAGTTTCTGTGCAGTTTACAGAACATTTTATCTACAAACAAGAAGTCCTTTGAAGAATGCAGTCGCCAACATCGATGTATAAAGTGATATCTCGTCTGCAACACACTGATGTGTAGAGCAGTGATGTCTCGTCTGGCATTCTGATGTAATCTTCATAGGGACATGATCATTCATATTATCTCTACATAATCAAAGCAAGTGGGCAATACAGGATCAAAGCAGAAGATAGTGAAAGAATCGTGTGGCCCTTTACCTATAGTCCAGTTACCCTCCCCACAGGGTCCCTTCCTGGAATGTGGCTGCCTAGGGCCTTGTTTACATCAACTGGGATGCCCTCCCCAGATGGCTGGGGTAGGGGGGCTTACCAGACTCCATTTTGGAACAGTGGTTCTTAGCAAATATCATGGTCTACTTCAAAATTTTATCCTATACTGCGTTTTTATTAATGCCCTCCTTTTTTTTTTCCAGGTAATTACTATATTACAATTTTTTAGTCTTCTGCGATGTCTCTCATTCTTCATGAGTTGTCACAGATAATATTTGTCACAGATCAGTGATTGATCTCTTCATCCAGTTCCTAAGTATTCTAGGATATATATTGTCAGGTCCTACTGACTTGAAGTTGTTTAAATAATTCTTTGTTTATGTGTTTCCCATATTCTAGCCTCAGATCCTACCTTATTTACACTCATGTTCAGTATGTCAGTTGTCTGATCAGTGCTAATCTTTTTAGTGAAAATGAAACAAAAAAGGCATTTAACACTTTGGCCATTGCTGTCTTCTCTATTAGTCTATCTGTCCTCATTGAGTAGTGAGCCTCTCTTGTCCTTTGTCCTCCTCTAGCTTCTGTTGTATTTGTGAAATGTATTTGATGTACAACACTTTAAGAGCAATACTGATAACGGTCATTTGTGGTAGTCTGTTGAAAATTCAGAGAGGGAGTAAATGTATTTAAAGTAGTTTTTTATTAAAATATTTTAATATACTTTGTCCAAAATATTTTTAAAAGTAAATTGAAATTAGAGGTATTTAAAGCTTCATTTCCAATTGAGCTGTATAGTAAGATCTTTTTAATTTCCTCATTAGTCCACATGATTCCTTTGCTTGCTATCTATGGCAAAATGAAGAGCCATATCAAGACTCCCTGAAAGCTGCTACAAGCATTTTCACACAGAGAGTGTTATGATGTGTGAAAGGAAGGAAAATGAAGGATTTATTTTAATGATTTGGTAATATAGTTATCCTACTATATTAACACTCCCCCTCAGGCAGAATAACTAGACACTGAAATGCTGGCATTTGAGAATCTAGTTTGCAAAATATACTTTGCCACCAAATTAACATAATTTAAAACCACACACTTGCTTCAGACTAATCTATTTGAGCTATAATTCATTGTATCTGATTGCGCTTATTACAGTCTTAAAGATTTATGAAAGGGCATTGATTGTTTTTATATCATCAAAATAATTAAATAAAAATTGATTTATTTGCTTTTGTGGCAGATCTGTGCTCAGGAGCATAGAGACTGATTGACTGGATATGGAGGAGAAAATAGAATGACCGTACTTCAGTATAGATTCTCTTGTGAAAGCAGAACATACTACAGGTCTTACTTGAAAAGTCCTAGATGAGGGGAATAGGTATTTGTTCTTAGAACTATGGTTCTTTTGGGAGGTGAACACATTTAAAATGTATCTGAAAAATGCCTTAACAGTGTGCCTCCTGTTAACTGAGGACCAAGATTCAGACACCTGTCCCATTGAGTAAGTAGTATCTGGTACAGTGGATAGTTGATTTATTTGAATGCAACTGTTTGAAGATCACAGTACCACTGCCTGGGAAAATGGTGACACAGTTTGGCATTTAGAAGTATTGCTTCCTTTTGTTCTATGCTTCTTGCCTTTCTGGCAGGTTACAGTCTCTTTAACTCTGCATTCAATTAATATTTTAGTTCATGTAGTACATTTTTTAAAACAAATTCATTTTGAAATTTTAAATGAACACCAGTATTTTTCAAACCTAAATAAAATCAGAAACTGATATATTCGTTCCCTCCACTAGGGGGAATCAGAAGTGCTTGAACTGGCTCTTATCCACAATGTAAAGCTCTAACATTAGATCATTGTAAACAGGGATTTTAAATGAACTTCACACTCCACATAGGTCACTCCTTTATTTTACATATGCAGGTATTTATATATGTGAAAAGAGCCTGTTTTTTTAACTTTTTTAAGGTTGGTCTGTCTGCCAATTTACTTAATTCCTGTTTTATTCGGTCGCTTTATATGATATTTTCTGCTAATTTTTGTTGCACTGTGATATACTGTGAAACCAAACTGCAAAGGAGTTCAGGACAGATTTTTTTTTCCCCTCCTTAACTGTGTTGTCGTCTCGTCGTCCCTCCCCTGCACCAGGAGTATCCACAAAATTATTTAAGGTTGTTATGACAGCCCTCTCTGTGTACATCTACATTTGTACAAGCCAGAACCTGTCTGGAGAGAGAGAACCTCTTGACAAACTTCAATAAAAGGATTTTCTGCAGAAGAAGGTAAACCAACAAAAGGATACATTTCAAAAGTGGATACCTAAGCTGCACAACAAACATTGTTTCTGTACCAACAAATGGGTGCAAATAAATCACCTTCATTTGAAATTTTGGCTTCTCATAATCCTCAGGAGGAAATTCACCAGAATTTTTTTTTTCCTCTCTTTAGAGTGCAGACATTTAGTGGATAGTTCCTAATTAGGGAATTGATCTAGTAAGTACTTATTTTCAGTGGTGGTGTCTGCCAACTTCAGTAAATACTACTGAAGTTGATTTCTTTGGGATTAACAGTAGCAAGTAGCGTGCCAATAATGTTTGGATTATTGGACAATGTATAAGGCTTAGTGTAGTTTTGATGGGCAAGTATTTAATAATGATGATTAAGAAGTCTGTTACGTATATTAAACTGCAAGAGCCTTGTTCAAGACTTTATCAACTTGATATCATGTAACAAATGGCCATGAAATTGTTAGACCTAAAGAATTCCTGTTGGGCTGTATGTGGTCCCATTTTAAAGCTTATCCTTTTTTATTTTTATTTTTCACATGCCTCTATTTTCTGCGGTAAACTTGTGCCCTGGGGCAGAAATACAGTGACTTAGATGGAACAAGTGTTAAAATAAATATTAACTTCACCACTGCCGTTTGAATGCTGAAGTAAGTTTGTTCCCAATCCAAAAGTATATTGCTATTTTACAATCCTAAAATAAGAAAATTCCTTAGCCATTAGTTATAATTCATTGAATAGGATAACAGTTGGGAGAAATTTCATTTCAAAGTGCTTCTAATAGTAATGTTGGCCAATCCTGACAGAGTAAATTGCTTGTGAGACTTGTCACTGGAAGAGAGTCAGCCAGTTTCTTCAGCATTTGTCCCATGTATCTCTGCTACAGCTCTTCTCAACTTTCCTTTTAGCCTGTGTAACTCCCCATCTTCAGTATTCAGGAATCTGTGACACATTGATAGTCTGGGAAGCCTGATATAAAACATGAATATAATCCAAAATGCCATATTTCACTTTATTCTTGCTTTCTGTTATAGGTTGCACCTCCTTTGTCCAGCACTCTCAGGACCTGAATGGTCCCGAATGAGGAGGACAAAGGGCGGTCCCCTGTTCCATCCAACCAGTCCACGGCCTGCTACTCCCCCTACTTCCTGCCCGGACGGTAGCCCCAGTGGGCTCAAACTGGTTCAGCCTCCTCGGGCTGCTGGCTGCAGAGGCTGGTTCCAGCCCTGTCCAGACTGCCTGACATGCCCCCAGCCATGTGGACACCAGCTCCGCATTGACTGGGCTGTCAGTATGGTCCCAGAGCCACAGGTCTCCAGCCCTGCAGAGGCGAGCTCCAGCCCTGGCGGGGTTGCCAGACATTGCCCCAGCCTTGCAGGCACAGGTCCTGGCTGTTGAGCTGCCAGCATGGCCGTGGTAGTGGCTCTGCCCTGGCTGGGCTGTTGGCAAAGCCTTGGCCCAAAGGCCAGCTCTGGACTGGCCAGATGCCAGCATGGCTCTGCCTCATGGAGGCAGTTTCTGACCCTGGCTGGGCTGCTGGCATAGCCCCAGCCCTGTGGGTGCCTGGTGCAATCCCTGCCAGCCTGCTGCTGTGGTCCCAGCCCCATGGAGGCTGGCTTTGACTGGTGGTCACCTCTAGCCAGGGATGTAAGCTCTGCTGGGCTCCCATGCCCAAGGTGACTAGCCTTCCAGACTGGGGTCTCTGGCACAGTAACCTGATGGACCATGGATGTTGCTAGATGAGAGAGTGCCAATTCTGGGAGCTTCAACCTACATTTCATTTTGTTAATTTTGATTGAGACCATGACTTTCCTTTGTTTCCTTATTATTATAATAAGAAATAACGTTCATTAACCCTGCCAGACTGCTTGAGGTCCTGGAAAAAAAAGTATTAAAATAAAATTGAAATAGATTTTTTAAATAACCTCTTTAATCCAATTAAGTAACCTATTGAGCGGGTAACACCTGTAACTTTGAAATCTTTACATTCTTATAATCATTCCTAGTTCTGGATGATAAATACATACCAAAGGCATATATGTGTAGCTATCAAGTAAAAATACATTTTAAGTTTTCTAACTCTGCTCTGAGATTTGACCAATTAGACAAGTTTATTTTTCAAAACGAGACAGACAAACAGAAAATAAATAGAAATGATCCCTGTGTTTAAAGTTGGAGACGAGAGAGAATTTGCTTTGCAAAATGGTGGCAATAACACTGAAAGTTTTAGGCTGTGTCTACAGTTTTCATGTCTTGCTCATTAGTATTCTTCAATTTGGCCATTGGCGTGGCCATTTTGAAGTTTTTACTAAGTGTAGACGTAGCCTTAAAGTAAATGTTGTAGTCACATTTAAACTTTTTTATTTTAATCTGTTTAAATGATGCTATCATTTTACTAGAAAACCAAAAGTACTTTTTCCTTCCTTTCACCATCAAATCTCCCCACTGCCTCAAAATTACATATTGGTAAACCAACAAACAACATTCTTGAAGACATCTATCATATCTATAATTTGTGGGCTGAAAGCATATTTCAAATTAGAACATAAATATTGTTAGAGTATTATCACTGTGTTTGCTGCTTTAAATATGGTCTTCTACTTTCTGACAGATAGAGTTGGAGGAATGTCAACTAAAATTAAAGGAAGAAAGAAGGGCAAGAGTAAAGGCTGATGAACGGATAATGGAGGTGGTGATTGTTTAATGTGAACTAGCAGTTCATTTTTGCTTTTATAGATGCATAAATGATATTATCTAAAGCTGTTTCTACACTAGCCCCTCCTTTCTAAAGGGGCATGTTAATGAGGCAGTTGGAAAGATGCTAATGAGGCACTAACACAAATATTCAGTGCCTCATTAGCATACTCATGGCCATTAGCGATTTGAAAGTGCCGCTTTTGGAACGCATACTGCTTGTGTAGACAGGGGCCTTTCAAAGGATCCCCCCAACTCTGAAAGCCCCTTCTTCCTAAAACGAAATAGGTATTATGTAACATAACTAACATCTCTCATCCTCTCTGCAGAAGGGGTAAGGGGTAAGTGCACAAGGGAGTGGCTTGTTCAGTAGAATGCTGTTTTTTCATGCTGTGTGCTAGAGAATGCAAAGTCAAAGAAATACATATTTCACTTAGCATTGAAAATGGTAAGGTTTATGATGGTCTTTAGTTCCTGAGGGAGTTCATTACATAGACTTGCATTGGCCTCGAGGATGTTGTGTCTTCCATACACATGAGCCTCACCCTTGTTATAAAAAATTACATAGTGCCACAAGATCATAATTGTTGAGTGTGTATTTCATTATGGAGCTTTCGGTGATCTACTAGCTATCCATAGGCCATAGAGAAGGTTAAAGATAAGAACCAATACCTTGAACTTTATTTGATGCTCTATGGGAAGCCACTATGGAACAGAGGATGAATTTGGTGTCTTCACAGGAGCCTATATTGCAGAGAGATACACTGGAGCATTCTGTATCTAAATACTGCAAACTGTCTACCCAGGTAGACTGGACTAGAGTAATGCAGTATAAGAAAAGGTGTGAATAAGTTAGGTCAAAATTACCAGCTTTAGAGAAATGATGAAATTTGTATTTGGTAACATGTTTGCCCTCGTGGTCTCTTAATGCTGGTCCTGTTTCAAAGCCTTGAACTCCAGTTTCAGCTCAGCTGCTGTTTCAGTGTGTGTTCAGTATTTAGAATCGAGGCCACTTTGCTTGTTCACTTTCCACTGAGTGGTTAATCTTTGAATGCTTGTGATTTTATAATAAGCAATCAGTTAACTAATTGTGGAGTTACTAGAACACTTCTCCTGGTTGGAGAGTAACAGGTACATAGTATTCCTTTTTACAAAACTCAGCTTCCAAGAACAGTATGTGTGAGTAGATTTGGCTGCTTATGTAGAGTTTTTAAATTGGGGTCAAGCATTGGGGTTGAAATGTGATAGTACTCTTCTAGGCTCAACCCTTGCAAATTGCCACCAGGCACCACTCATGGTACAGGATGCAGATATCCAATATCCAATTGTATGTACGTTCCTTCCTCCACTAGACATCTTGAGCTTGACAGTCTCTTGGTAGTGTAGAAATATCATCTGTGGGCGCTGCTCCGCTACTAGGGATTTGCTTCCCATTTGTAGGTGCATGGACCTCTATGCTAGATCCCTTTTTGGCTTGACTCTTCCTTAGTGGGACTCAGATGCTCTATTCTGTTTGGGGAGTACAAGGATAAATACTCTTTCAAACAATACCTACGGTAGATTGTGCAGCTCTGTAAATTCTCCTTTATTATATGCTTTCATGAACAATAAAATACTAGGCCATATCTATATTACTAACTACATCAAAAATCTTATGTCACTCAGAGATTTGAGTAAAACACCCACCTGAGCAACACAGTTTCATCAGCGTAAGCGGTAGTGTGGTTTGTTCCGTCAGTTGGAGAATTCTCCTGCTGACATAGCTACCCCTCACTTGTTGGAGATGGTATCATTCTGTTGAGAGCACTCTCTCCTGTCAGCACAGAGTGGGCGCAAGAGAGCTCTTATTGCCACACAGCTGCTTTTAAGGTATTTAGTGTAGACATAGCCTTAAAGCTGACATTCATATCATCCTCAATGAGTATCTGAATTGACCCCTCACTGAGAAATGTGGGGAGCACTTCACACCTTTCAAAGTTATTGCTTCAAATTCAGGAGAGAAATTTTGTGATGACAGCTAACACTCTTGGTCACGAAAGGCCAGCTGGAGAAAAATGCCACTGAACTGAGCCCAATATGAGATAATGAGAATAGTGACTACATTGTTGGGGCAATTTAAAGGGTTTCATGAATACTTTTCTCACCTAAAATAGCATAGTTTGAAGTGTTTTACAGCCTTTCAAGTTCTTTATCATCCTCAATGATTACTTAAGTGAGACCTATTTTTTTTCTAAACTTTTTTTTTTTTTTGTAGCTGGAAGTTGAAAATGCCCGGTTAAGGAATCTAAACTTCTCTCTGTCTGAGGTTCTTCATGCACAGTCAGTAACCAATATGATTCTGGAAGATGAAGGTGTTCTGGGCAGCATTGAGACCTCTTTCCAAAAGTTTCATGCTTTTTTAGACCTCCTTAAAGATGCTGGGTAGGTTGATGTAATGCGTGAGTATTGTACCCTTTTTTATTGCATCTTTCCCCGTTTCCTACCCTGCCCTCCTCCTGATAGGGCATGCCTCCCCTCCAGGTGTGAAGAAGACCAGTGAGAGAGAGTAAATAGAAAATAAACTTTCCCCTCTCTAATTTTTACCTCACTAGAACCAACTTACTTGTCTCTAGAATAGTGTTTCAGCATTTACAGCTTCCTACATTTTTAAGAGTCTTCTCCTTTGTAACCATTCTTTCGTGGATTCACTTCGAGTTCTTTGCAGCGCTGGGAATATGCACTGCGATTCATGAGAGCTAGAGGGGAATTTCTTGTCCCAATCTCAGATTCTGATTAGAGACAACAGTCTGAGTTTGCTTTGTTGAACCTTCTGATGTCTTTCCAAGAGCAATTCCTCTCTTCTATTGGCTTTTTCCTTGTCTTACAGATATGTCTTTGCTATGACAACTCTGGATTGGGCCGTGTCTACACTAGCCAAAAACTTTGAAATTGCCATGCAGATAGCCATTTCGAAGTTTACTAATGAAGCACTGAAATACATATTCAGCGCCTCATTAGCATGCGGTTAGCTGCGGCACTTCGAAATTGACGCGGCTCGCCCAGATGGGGCTCTTTTTTGAAAGGACCCCGGCTACTCCGAAGTCCCCTTATTCCTATGAGCATGGCCATTTCGAAGTTTTTGGCTAGTGTAGAGGTAGCCATGGAGTATCATAGCCTGGGGGCTTTCCTCTCCACCCTTAAAAGTTTTATGTACTTCCAGATCTAAATTGAAAAAGACAAGCAAGGCGATACAAAAGTCATGGTAGAATTAAATGAATAAGTTAATCAAAATATTTTTGGATCATAAGATTGGATAATTATTTATTTCTTCATCTCAGACAAGACCACTCAATACAGGAAAATATCAGTCCAAAAATCTCCAGTAGATTTTAGGCCATCCGATTGAAAGTTGACTGAGTGGCTTCTGATTTTACACCCATGTCTTATAAGCAAATGTGGCTTTTGTAAGCTCCACTCACACAGTTGTTTGCATCCCTGATTCAGCAGTGAGAGAGTTGGCTTTCCAGTGGCTTCTGCTCCAGAACATAAAGTCCTTTTAGCCTCATGAACACACTGCTCTTGGAGAAAGATTGAAGAAAATGTTTTCTCCTGTAGGGATAACACTTCAGACACGTGGACTCTCCAGTTAGGAAGGGACTTTTTCACAGACCCCGAGACGCTGCTTCCCTAGATTTTCCTCCTCCTTTTCCTTCTCAGAACTCCAAGATACAGTGAACTTTACTGGATTATGATAGGTCTGATTGGCTAGGAACCATTGTTTCAAATTGAGCAAAGGAGGATATTTCCCTGTTCCTCTAGATTTTAGGGGGAAGATGAAAAAGACGAGTGTGTCTCATTCTGGGCCAAAGCAGATTGAGTCTAGTAGAGCTAGATTCATCTTCCAGTGAACAGTAAACTTGCTGGGGAAAAAAGTGTTTTTAAGGGCACTGAAATGTTATTGAATTTGGCAAATAGTTTTGCTGATTTGATATGCTTTGGTAAGAAAACTAATCTGTTTTTTGTTTTGAAATGAATAAACTTTTGTTCCAGATTTTTCATGTAGGTCAACAAGCCAAAACACCTGGATTTTCTTTAACTTGACATCTTTAAATTATGATTTGAAGATTTCAGTAGCTTAAACAAGTTTATGGGTCAATTAAAAGAGTGGTAGGGTGAGATTCTGTGGCCTGCAATGTACGTGTGGTGAGACTGTATCATTGTTCCCCAAACTTCTGAGAGAAGCAACCCCCATACCACTGCTTGTGCCCCTCCTCCAGAGCAAATTAGGTGGGAGGTCACAACTCCCTCTTTGGGGACCTCTGGACTGTATTGTCATGATGATAACTTCTTGCCTTAAAGTATTTTGAGTTGTTAAGGACATCCATCCAAGAATTATTTTTCAACACAAAAGATAATTTTCAAGCCCAGCTCCAGAATTTGATCTCAATAGAAACTTTGCTTTTTACTTGTCAGTTAGTTTCCTGACGTGTGTCTGTCCTGCACTCTATCACTATCTGCAGCAACTGTTGCATACTTTGTGTGGTCAGTGAGGTGAAATTTCACTTGTGTCATAATCTTGGAAGAAGACTGGCATGGCAGGGAGAACTTTGAAAGAAAGTAAAGAGCTCCTGAGTCTACTATGAGATCTCTTTCTCTTATACATATGAGTGTAGTGACATGAGAAGATAAAGTCAAAGGTCAATCTACAAATTATTCAATAAGTACTTTCTCTGTAGGGGTAAAGGTACACAGTACAGGTTGGACGTCCCTAGTTTGGTACCCTCTAGTCCTGACCAGTCCCAAACAAGGGAGTTGCTGGGCCCAGGTAGGTCAATTCTGATCACTGCCACTGCTCCCACACCTCCTCCAGCCCAGTTCCTGGCCCTGGCTGGCCCTTTCCTCCCAGCTGCTGCAACAGCTCTGCTCTGGACCCTGGCCAGGCTGCCGGGCACTGGCTCCTCTGCTGTCAGCCTGGCAGGGCCCCATTGCTGCCTGACTCCCAGCTGCAGGGACTCTAGTCCCTGTTTAGAGAGGTTCAACCATTACCAAGACAGTGCTGTCATGTGTAACAGGCTGTATCTTTGAAATAGATCTGCCATATAGTTTTTTTTAGATGTTGGTGCATTCTTCTTCTAAGTGCTACAACACTCATGCTTTTGAGTTGGTCGGATGCAGCTTTTGCATGAAAGGCACTGTAGGTCTTCTCTTGGTCTTTTTCAGTAAACATGCTAGTATTTTTTAAAATATATGAAATGTTTCATTTTTGTGTGTATGCTTATTGCATGTTCCGTTTTATGTTTTTCATTCCTGTGATAAAGAGCAGAATTAATCTCAGAAAAGGAAATTATTCTTAATAAGAGTTACCTGGGACTGAGCCTCCTTGAGTCAGAAAGATCTTTGAAATAAGTTTTTTCTTAGAAAAAAAGTTCTCTAAATTTTTAAATTTAATTTTTATTTTGTCTTTGTATACTTAGTCAATGTTTTTTTTTTGTTTGGGCATTTGAATTTTTTTCCTCTCTTGCCACTATTATGTATTCTATAACTGCAAAACATTCATTGTAGTCTTGTGAATTATTCAGCTTGGCAAAAAAAACTGTCACGTTTTCTTCTGCCTAGGCCAAACTATGATTTTCTTAAATTGAGTAGTATCTGACTTCATATATAGCCCCATTGACTTCACTGGACTAATGAAGAAAGATATTTAGTATTTATAACAGTGTCACAATCTGCTTCTTCGGTAGCAATGGGAAGGAACAGTAATCCGTAACAAAACATTTGCCTTCCCTTTAGCAGCAACCCTTCCATCCCTAGTGTTTCTGAACTTGCCCATTGAACTCATGTCATTGCTGTTTTACAGAACTAGGAGGGCAACTCCAGTTTCTTACAGTAACTATAATTTTAATTATTCTTGGACCCCCAAGACATTAGAAAAGCCTAAAATTAAAAGGGGAATGTCAAACAAGTATTCATTTTGCAACAGCTCTCCTCTTTTTGCTGGTACAGATAACTACTGCTCATTCTGTAAAAATCACGTGTATTTTTTAATAGGCTTGGACAACTTGCTACAATAGCTGGGATAGACCAATCTGATTTTGGTTTGTTGGGCCATCCTCAAATGAATTCTACAGTCACCAAACCTGATGTTATACAAAAAGAGAAATCATTTGAAGAAGAAAGACAAGAACGCACATGGAATAAAAAAGTAAGTGTGGGAAAAATCTGAAGAATGATCGTGGCAATCAAGTTTATGTCCTGGTTATTGCCCCACTGTAATTGAAATTCATACATAAACGTTCCTTAGAGCTTCAATAGTAACAGAGAGTAAGCTGTGCTAGTCTATACACTATCAAAACAAAAAGCAGTCAAGTAGCACTTTAAAGACTAGCAAAATAGTTTATTAGGTGAGCTTTCGTGGGACAGACCCACTTCTTCAGACCATATCCAGACCAGAACAGACTCAATATTTAAGACACGGAGAACCAATGATTTGTCCTTTTTCTGATTTGTCCTCCTTGCTTACTGTTTTTGGTTCTCCGTGTCTTAAATATTGAGTCTGTTCTGGTCTGGATATGGTCTGAAGAAGTGGGTCTGTCCCACGAAAGCTCACCTAATAAACTATTTTGCTAGTCTTTAAAGTGCTACTTGACTGCTTTTTCTTAGAGCTTCAGAATCTCTTCTGTCCTTGCAGAGAAGGGGCATGTGTGTGTCTGTGTATAAAATAAATGTCTGACTATGGAACATTAGTGAAGTTTCTAAGTCGCCTATTAGTAATGCAGGTTATTCCAAACCAGTACAAGTACCACACCATTGTGAATGTGTTGGAGAAAAACATTTTTAAATGATGTATTTATTGTATGTCTAATACTTAAAAGCTAAGTTCACTTAGCTTGATTCCTATTATGTAAGCTTTGGAAAGAGAAGAGAATTACTTGTACAATTTAGAAACATCTATAGATTACCTAAAGTGGTGTTAGATAAAGCTGTTACTACAACTTTAAAATCTGATGTTAGAAACAAGTAGTGTGTATTCTATAGAACAGTTGGGAACTTCCCTTTCACTAGTATAAATTTCTCATGTGTAGCCGTGATTTGGGGATGAGGGGTAAGATGTTGAATATGCATTACTCCTGGACAGAATATTGTCTCTACTAAGCATTGAACAAGTATAAATTTGTAATACTGATACAATAAGGCTTTGGAGCATGTTCTGCAAATTAGCAAACTTTGAATCTATTGAACTAAAGGGAAATGAATTCCAAAGTCAAGAGCCCTTCAGTAAGAACACATTTTAAAGATGTGCAGATCTAGGACCTATCAACTTGAGTGTTCCAGAGGATCTTAACTGCTAGGATAAAAAATTATTCGGTATCCAAAGCTTTGTCTATACCAGAAAATTGTGCTTTCTTACAATATCATTGTAATCCTCTAGCATAGTTATAACCCACTTCACAGCTAAAGTTAAAAGTACTTCAAATGGTTTACAAATATGCTGCCAGCTGCAGAACACCATAGATTTATGAGGACTAGTCTACACTCTAAATAACTCAAATCAGTTTTAATTAAGTTGAATGAGCTGTAAAACAAGTTGAACTGTTACTGTAGACCAGCAATTCCCAACCTTTTTCAGACGGACCCATTTTGACAATTCAGGAAGACTTGGTGATCTAAGCCAATTCAAAAATGGGTGCAGGGGGAAGCAGAGCTGTCACTAGCTAATTTTGCAACTGAGGCAAGAACATAAAATTTGTTTATATATTCACAGTTAGATATTTCATAGAAAAAGGGAAAATACATTAATAATAAAATAACACAGATGACACCAAGATGATACCAAGCTGGGAGGGGTTGCAACTGCTTTGCAGGATAGGGTCAAAATTCAAAATGATCTGGACAAATTGAAGAACTGGTCTGAGATAAAGAGGATGAAGTTTAATATGGACAAAGGCTAAGTGCTCCACTTAGGAAGGAACAATCAGTTTCACACATACAGAATGGGAAGTGACTGTCTAGGTAGGAGTATGGCAGAAAGGGATCTAGGGCTTATAGTGGACTACCAGCTAAATGAGTCAACAGTGTGATGCTGTTGCAAAAAAGCCAAATATGATTCTGGGATGCATTAACAGGTGTGTTGCAAACAAGACAACGCTCTACTCTGCACGAGTTAGGCCTCAGTTGGAGTATTGTGTCCAGTTCTGGGCACCGCATTTCAAGAAAGATATGGATAAATTGAAAAGGGTCCAGAAAACAGCAGCAAGAATTATCAAAGGTCTAAAGAACATGACCTATGAAGAAAGGCTGAAAGAATTTGGCTTGTTTAGCTTGGAAAAAAGGAGGTTGAGCGGGGACATGATAGCGGTTTTCAGGGATCTAAAAGGGTGTCATAAGGAGGAGGGAGGAAATGCATTCTTCTTGACCTCTGAGGATAGAACAAGAAGCAGTGGGCTTAAACTGCAGCAAGGGAGGTTTAGGTTGGACATTAGGGAAAAAGTTCCTAACTGTCAGGGTGGTCAAAAATCGGAATAAATTGCCTAGGGAGGTTGTGGAATCTCATCTCAAGATATTTACGAACAGGTTAGATAAATGTCTATCAGGGATGGTCTAGACAGTATTTGGTCCTGCCATGAGGGCAGGGGGTTGGTCTTGATGACCTCTCAAGGTCCCTTGTAGTCCTAGTATTCTATGATTCTAACACTACATTTATTATAGCTAATTATTACTTATAGTTGAGCTGAGTTGTGGAGGGGGAAGGACCCTCATCCCCAAACCGCTCCCCCAGCTTAAACCTCACACTCAGAAGCTGGAGGGGCTTTAAGAGCCACATACAGCTCTGAGCTGCTGGAAACCCTTAACAAATCTAACCATGACCCATGTTTGGGTCCCAACCCGTCGATTGGGAATCCCTGCTGTAGATGAAGATTTTGTTGCTAGAACTAATTTTGCAACTGATTTTGTTTTAGTTCTGGCCCCAGTAGCCTTGTCTTCCACTGGTTTTAAAGTTGGTTTGAATTTTTTGGAAACTTAACCCAGTATAGGAAAGGCCTGGGTTTTGTTTTTACTTTTTCTTTTTTTCCCATAGGCTAAATGTTTTGTTTTTATTTGAACTTTTTCACTTTGGAGAGTATTAGTGTGCATTCATATTGGCACTAACTGAAGGGTTCATCTAATCTTCCCGCTGCTGTCTGGTGGTTTTGGAGCAAACTTTTTATGTTAGGGCCCCCAACCTCTCTCATGTAATCCAAACTAATGGAAATTTCACTTATGTTCATATGGGGAAAATAAGTATCTAGAATATAAAAGCTTAATTAATTTGTATACAAATGGGAATACACATACATAAAAACAGTAACATATTTCAACATTTTTAATCAGATGGATGAGCCTGAGGCCCAGCAGCCAATCGTGCTGCGCCCCCCTTATGACATTTCACACTCACCCCTCCCTGAGGAGGCCTGCTCCCTACTTTGCTCAACCCTCATCTAGGCAACCAGGAGTCCCAGTCATGCACCAGGACATGGATTGTGCGAGGAGATTTGTGGGATAGCTACTAAAAAAGGCATTGCAATGTAAATAATTTAGGACAACATGGCTACGTCTACACGTGCCCCAAACTTCGAAATGGCCATTCAAATGGCCATTTCGAAGTTTACTAATGAAGTGCTGAAATGCATATTCAGCGCTTCATTAGCATGCGGGCGGCCGCGGCGCTTCAAAATTGACGCGGCTCGTCGCCCTGCGTCTTATCCAGACGGGGATCCTTTTCGAAAGGACCCCGCCTACTTTGAAGTCCCCTTATTCCCATGAGCTCAAAATCACATGAGCTCATGGGAATAAGGGGACTTCGAAGTAGGCGGGGTCCTTTCGAAAAGGAGCCCCGTCTGGACGAGATGCGCGGCGGCAAGCCACATCAATTTTGAAGCACCGCGGCCACCCGCATGCTAATGAAGCGCTGAATATGCATTTCAGCGCTTCATTAGTAAACTTCGAAATGGCCATTTGAATGGCCATTTTGAAGTTTGGGCACATGTAGACACGGCCCACTAGTGAGAACACAAGGCAAGTCTGTAATGGTTTTTAAATAATTCAGCATGGCTGCTGTGACTTTCATAACTCATTTTTCCTTCATTTGGTTCAGTACAATTGGTGAGGTCCAAAATAAATGCAAGAAGTGAAACTCTTGCAATGTGCCTGTTTCCTTTTCCTTGGTTTTCCCCAATCACTCCCAGTATCACTGTCCTTCCTAAACTGAACTTGCTGGAAAAAATAAAGGATGTTCTAAAAATGCTCCCCCGCCATCCAATTTCATTATGTATGTATGTTAGATAACTGTGCAATACTACAATAGTACCATATATTGAGTTAGTGGTTTTCTGGATTCATTAAGCAATTTGATTTTAATTTGAATCTTTTGCTTCAGAATGTTGATGAACACCGCAGAGTTTCTCTTCCTGGTTTCTTCCATTCCCAGGTTCTTATGAATAATTCCTGTGCTGTTCCCAGAGAAATACAAGAATTTCATGTTGCTGTTCAACAGCCGCAAAGCTCATGGGAAGACACTGAAGCTCAAGTAGACAATCAAAGAAAGAAAGAGGAAATATCCAAAAATAGCAGGCCACCATCCTCTGAGAAGAGTGTCACATTAAGTGAACAGACAAAAGGACATTCCTTGAAGCAATCAGCAACTAGTCATCATTCATTCTCTGATTCCAATGTAAATCTGAAAAGTAGAAGTAGCAGAAAAATCAGTGCTACTTCTAGTGAAGAAAGCCAAAACTGTTCCTCAAAAAAACACATCTACAGAACAAATGAAACTGGAATGGCAAATGTTGCAGCCAAAAATCAAAGTAAACTCCAGACAGCAGACCATTCTGAAAATGATACAGAAGGATTTGATTCTGAAATACAAGAAAGTATCCATAGCATGAAAAGCATTTGAAATGAGTCTAAAAGAAATTTCAGGTTTATCACATGAATAAATGTTTTTGAGAGAAATGTATGCTTTGAAAACTTTATAAAACTTTCCACACTTTTTACTGTTAATTGATATAATTATAATCTTTTCTCATTACACAGTTTTTAGCAAAACCAAATGAAACATCATTAGAATGGCACCCTAGAACGCTAAGTTTAGAAAAGCTCTGAGATGGTGTGTGTGTTTGATTTGCTATGCAGTACAAATTACTGTAGATTTATTAAATAATAAAGTTTTGATCCAATACAATGAATGGGACAGGACTACTGGTAATTATGATTTGCATTTTCACTTAAGTTGACCATATTTCAAACTATAACAGTGGTTATTACATATCCACTGATGTCTAACACAATGTGACATATTCTTCCTTCATTGTTTATGTGTAGCTCCCTTTTATAATTGGGGAAAATCAGAGTGAGTCTAAACCCTTTTTATTCAATAATGTGTATTAGAGTTTGGTCTTGTTTCATTGTTACAGACACAAGTGGTTTTGTACATCTTGTCTCTGACAGTAACGTGAATTCAAGTTACAGTACTTTTATTTAAATGATTTTGTTTATTGATTTAATGATTTTAATTATTTTAATTATTTTTTATTATAGAATATAAGCCATAACTCTTACTGACTCAGCTGCAAATTTCTACCATTTTTATTACCTTCAGACGATGGAATATATCTGTATTTAATCAGCCTATATTAGGTGTAGTGATTCTGTTTAAGACACTTATTGACTGAATTCAATCACTAGCATGTCCCACTTAAAATTTTAGTTTCTGAAATAGGGATGGTTATTCTGAAACAGTAAAATTGATTTGATTTGGCTTCATATAGATGGCTGGGAGGAGGGGTTAGTATTGGGATTACTTCCAGCTTGTTGGTTCAAGGCTAGTTAGTGAAGTCTTTCCTATCGACTGGCTGTTAAAAGGTCTTTTTAAATTAATTGTAATCCTAATGGACAAGACTGTTGTTGCAAAAATTCATGTTGCATGTAATTTGTCCTTGTCTTAGTACTCTTAGCTGTGATGTCAATGAGAGAATAAAAATACAGACTGAAAATGAGTTTATGATCCTGCTGAGTAACACAAATGCCTAGGCCCCAGGAAGATAGAACTATCTCCTTGCCATAAAGGACCCTCTAGAAGAGCATTGAGGTATTTTGGTGTGAGGGGTATGTTGTGTTTCTTTCAGTCCATTTAATGACGAAACATGAACTTTCAATGCTTTATGAAATAGTAGCAGCCCCCAAGACGGAAGTTTATTGAATTTAAAAGAAAACAAAATTGAACCTGTTTTCCAACAATACTGTTTAACCATATCTTGTGGGGAACTGCTTCTAGTGGAAATTGTTCTCACACACAAATAGAAAAATATTGAAATAAAATGCAAGCCTGGATGAACCTTTCCTTTCATGTCACAAATCATGAACTGGTGGTGGTACTAAAGAAATAAGAAACTTTCCTGACTTACAAAGAAGTTATTTCTTCTTCGAGTGGTCCCCGTGGGTGCTCCACAGTAGGTGTCGGGCTCGCCCCGGCACCGCGGCTCAGAAATTCTTCAGCAGTCTCCGTCGGGTCGCGCATGCGCCGATGCGCGTCAGCTCTTCGTGCGCTTATGGTCACGTGCGCGATCCGGTCCCCGCCAGTTCCTTCTCAACCGCCAATGGCTGCAGACGGAATCCTCTCTGGCTCCAACGCCCGAGACAGATAAACTCATTTTATTTGTGTTAATAGTTATAATATTAATAGTTAGCAGTTATATAGTTATTATAGTATTAGTTTACCCTGTTTATAGTTCGTTTTAGAAGTACAAGACTGTTTTAAGGATCGGAGCGGCCGCCTCCGGGTGGGCCTGCTAGTTTTGTCAAGCCTTCAAAGTCCAACAGTCGCTATTGTTTGGCAAATAGACTGTTAAGTGTGCTGTTAGCACTTACGGACTCAGAGTTAAATTCTAACAATGTCGTCCCCCAGTTTTAAGAAGTGTGAATCTTGCCGGGAGGCCATGCCTGCTTCTGATGGCCACAGCAGATGCATCCGGTGCCTAGGGGAGACCCATGTTCCCCAGAAGAGCTCCCATTGTTCCAAATTAACGAATAGAGCTAGGAAAGATAGAGAGATGAGGTTAAAGATGCTGCTCTTTGACAAAGCACTTCAGCCTGCCTCGTCAGAGAAGCCCCATAAGGAGGGCTCTTCAGGACTGCACAAGAGGAAGGTGCCTCTTTGACCTCCTCTGTGCAGAAGAAGAGAAAAGCTTCTCCAGCTCGATCCCTGCCTGTTACCTCTGGGAGCGGGACGAGCGAAACAAAGGGCCCGGGCACGCTGGCTTCTTCTGCTGAGAAAGCCGCGGTGCGTGTACCCGCGCAGGGGCCTACAGTTCCTAAGGAAACGGCACCGAGGGCTGTGCAGGCACTGGACAGACCGGCACCGGCTACTGCAGCACCGAACGTTTCGGCTCCGACGGCACCGGAGCAACACTCGGCATGAAGCCCTACGGGGCCGAGCGAAGCACCCCAAGTGGCACCGGGAATGATGGCACCGAGAATGACGGCACCGGGGGCAGCGGAACCTATCACGGCACCCACTACGGTGCTGAGCCCTCCGGCACCGATAAGACCACCAGTGATGCCTGGAAAGAGCAAAAGCTAAAGCAAAGACCCGGCACCGCAGTCCCTCCCCTGAGGTAATTGCGCTGCCATTATCGCTGCGATCCCCACCGGAGATTCGACGAGCAGCAACACCTTCAGCCTGCCACAGACGTCCATCTCCCTTTCTCCAAAGTCCATCTCATGAAGTTGCACACTTCTCACCATCATCTAGCAGAGACCCCATGAGTATTCTCACAGAGGCTCTCCCCATACGTCGGTGTCATCTTGACGGTCACAGCATTCTCTGCATCACCCTTACATCTTTGGGTCGTGGTCCAGGTCCCCATCACCGGGCCCCTGTCCCTGTTGCTATGACCGCCACCATTATACGGGACATCAACATAGGAGGTCTGCATCTCATCATAGATCTCCGTCAACTCCTTCTCAACGCCACAGTGCACAGCTTCCACCTGGGGGAACACCGCAAGTTTCCCAATCAGAGGCTGGATCAAAAGATTTTGAGCCTCACCTCAAAGCTTCAAAAGGGCAACCATATCAATACAGCCAGGATCCCGAGGAACTGGAGAGATACCACAGTGATGCCTCCTCATCCTTTCCAGACGAAGCGGTTGTTCCTGGGGACATTTCCCCCCAAGATGACCTAAAACAATTCCAGGAGCTGTTCAAAAGGGTAGATCAATCTCAGGACATTCAGGTGGCGGAGGTGCAGGAGAAGCACCACAAGCTTCTTAAAAACCTCAGGCCCCCGTCCTCTTCTAAAATAGCTATACCATTGGACGATGCAATTATGGAGGCAGCCACTAACATATGGCAAACTCCGGCCTCCGCTCCTCCTACCAACAAAAGGGCAGACAAAAAGTATTTCGTCCCTGCTAAAGGTATGGAATTCTTGTTTAGTCATCCACAGCCAAATTCGCTAGTAGTCGAATCCTCTCAACATAGATCCAAAACGTCCCAGTACAAATCCGGGGGACTGGACAAGGATATAAAGAAACTGGATCTCCTCGGTAGAAAGGCCTACTCATCATCTACCCTGTTGCTTCGCATGGCTAACTATGCTGCCCATTTGTCGAACCACAATTTCGACAACTACTCCAAACTTACTGCCCTCATGGACTTCCTCCCAGAGGATAAGAACCTGATCCTTAAGGCAATTGTACAAGAAGGCTATGCAGCTTCTCGAGCAGGCGTCCAGATTGCATTAGATGTAGCAGACACAGTGGCTCGTGCCGTAGCCACTGCGGTTGTAATGCGCAGGGAGTCATGGCTCCACACCTCCAGCATTCCCAAGGAGCTACAAGTAAAAATAGCAGACCTTCCCTTTGACAAAATGAAATTATTTGCTGAATCAACCGACTCAGTCTTACACTCTAGCAAAGACTCTAGAGCGACACTTCGGACTTTGGGGATATACACCCCACCATACAGAAGGAAAAAGTTTTATCCTCAACAACGCCGTTATGGTTACCAACCACAATGTACCCACTTTCAACGGGGGTATGATCAGGGACGTCGTCAACAACCACATTACAAGGCCCCTAGACGTCGACCTCAACAAGGCAACGCCTCCTCAGGGCAAAATATAAGACAGCAGGTTTGACGGGTATGTCGAGGGTCGTGAAACCAAGACTGTATCTCAGTGCCAATCTCAGTACATGTTCCATCACCGACTCAAGCCGTTCTACCCACAATGGAAAAGCATCACTTCAGACAAGTGGGTATTGAAGATTGTAAACACGGGATACACGATCCCCTTTCAGTCATTACCTCCACCAAATCCTCCCACTGCACCCCTCCTCAGAGACCCCTCTCACCTACCGGAATTAAGGCGGGAGGCGGACCACCTCCTATTCATAGGGGCGGTGGAGAGAGTACCGGAGCAATTTCAAGGCAAAGGTTTCTACTCCAGGTACTTCCTGACAGAGAAGAAGACAGGAGGGCAGAGGCCCATTTTGGATCTACGGGCACTCAACCAATATCTACGCAAACAGCGCTTCAAGATGACTACGATGGCTTCAATAATCGCGGCATGAGACGACGGAGATTGGTTTGCAGCCCTCGACTTACAGGATGCGTATTTTCATATCGCAATTCATCCAGCGCACAGGCGCTTCCTCCGGTTTATTGTCGGCACAGATCATTTTCAGTACAGAGTCCTTCCATTCGGCCTCTCTTCAGCGCACAGAGTCTTCACCAAGACCCTAGCGGTCGTGTCAGCATACCTGCACAGACAGGGCATTTTCATCTTCCCGTACCTGGACGATTGCCTGCTAAAGGGAGCTTCCCGGGAGGAGGTATTACGGATGATACACATTTACCTCACTGGGCCTCATCATCTACTTTTCAAAGTCAAAGACCGACCCCACGCAAAATATAGATTTTATAGGGGCTTGGATAGACTCTGTCATGTCAAGGGTATATTTGCCCGATGCCCGTTTTCGCGCCATCGAGTCTCTAGTACAACTAATAACATACAGCCCCACTGTCTCAGTCCTAACGTGCTTACAACTACTGGGGCATATGGCAACCACCACGTTTGTAGTACAAAACGCCAGGCTGCACGTGCGAGGATTGCAGCATTGGTTGGCAACCGTATACAAACCCTCAATCCATACCGTTCACAAGATGGTGTCACTCACAACGGAGGCGCGAAGGTCACTAGCATGGTGGGCAGACCCCAAGAATCTACTACCAGGGGTGCCCTTCTGCCAACCACAAATCACTGTTTTCATTACAACAGATGCCTCCCACACGGGATGGGGGGGGCACACATGGACAACAAAACCACTCAAGGTTTATGGTCCCCTGCAGAGAAGACACTGCACATAAACATATTAGAACTCACAGCAGTGTTCAATGCATGCAGGCACTTTCAGAATTATCTGCATGGAAAAGAAGTCAGCGTAAATACCGACCAACACCACTACCATGTTTTATATAAACCGGCAGGGGGGGCCAGGTCTCATACACTCTGTGCGGAGGCGGTCCGTCTGTGGAACTGGTGCATTGCCAACAATAGAACCATAAAAGCTTCATACTTCACCGGGTGTCCACAACGTCAAGGCGGACCAGCTCAGCAGACACTTTGCGTCCACACACGAGTGGCAGATCCGTTCAGACCTGCTTCACCAAGTGTTCCGCAGATGGGGTTTTCCCCAAATCGACTCGTTCGCCACTTGCGACAACAAGAAATGTCCCCGATACTGCTCCAGAGCGGGCATGGGACAGGGGTCTTTGTGGGACACCTTCATGATCCCATGGAAGGGCCCTCTACTTTATGCATTCCCTCCCACAACACTCATACACAAGGTCTTGGAGAAAGCCAAAAGGGAGAGAGCACGCATGATACTCATAGTCCCGACCTGGGATCGGCAACAACGGTTCCCATTGCTTCTATGCATGGCACATCATCGGCCATTTCCCCTACCAACAGTGCCAGACATTCTCACACAGGCTCGGGGGTCAATACTGCACCCGCACCCGCAAAGACTCCGGCTACAAGCATGGTTAATCCATGGCTCAGCGCCCTAGAGACTACATGCTCAGAGGGAGTGCAGCAAGTCCTTGAATGTAGTCGGAGGACTTCCACCAGAAAGACTTATCAACACAAATGGTCGCGTTTTTCCAATTGGTGCTCTTCCAGGCAACTGACACCCCGGGACGCCACTATACCTATGATTCTGGACTACCTGCTACAACTCAAACAAAAGGGACTCTCTCTATCCTCTATAAAGGTTCATCTGGCGGCTATATCAGCTTTTCGGCATGAAGAGGATGGATCAACCATATTTGCCCATCCTGTTGTCTCACGCTTCCTAAAGGGGTTGGTAAATCTGTACCCCCCTCGGAAACCAATACCGCCGTCATGGTGTTTAGACTTAGTTCTACACACACTCTCGGGACTGCCCTTTGAACCATTGGCTACGGTTCCCCTTCGACTACTTACCATTAAAACGACCTTCCTCCTGGCAATCGCGTCAGCTCGCAGGGTGAGTGAGCTCGCAGCCATATGTCCACACCACCCTGCACGATATTCTCAAACGAGTTGGTGGTCTTACGTTTGCACCCAGCCTTCGTTCCAAAGGTCTCTTCAGATTTTCATAGCAACGAACCAATAGTATTGCCCTCGTTCTATCCTAAGCCTCACAACTCGAGCAAAGAGGCACGGTTGCACTTACTGGATGTAAGAAGGGCACTGGCCTTCTACATCGATAGAACTAAGCTTTTCCGGAAAACGGACAGACTCCTAGTGTCCATTGCATCTAGGTCAAAAGGGGAAACACTATCTTCGCAGAGGATTTCAAATCACATGGTGTCATGCATAAGACTGTGCTACAAGCTTCGCGAGACTCCTCTGCCAGTTCCGCCCAGGGCCCACTCCACTAGGGCGATGGCGGCGTCGACGGCCTTCTTCAAGGGAATCGCGCTGAGAGACATCTGCAGAGCGGCGACGTGGTCTTCCTATGACACCTTCGCCAAGCACTACGCCATGCACAGGATGCTTGATGAGGATACACGCCTGTCGACAGCAGTCCTTTCAAGGGCAAGCTGCGCATAAATCGGGTACCCACCTCCTTTTTCCGTGGGGGGTTACTGCTGGGTAGTCACCTACTGTGGAGCACCCACGGGGACCACTTGAAGAACAAAGAGAAGTTACTCACCTGTGTAGTAACGATGGTTCTTCGAGATGTGTCTCTGTGGGTGCTCCACTACCCACCGGTTCCTCCCCACTTCGGAGCTCTGTTTGTGTTTTTCAGAGATGTCCGGAGCGGTTGATCAGGAACTGGTGGGGACCGGATCGCGCACGTGACCGTAAGCGTGCGAAGAGCCAACGCGCATTGGCGCATGCGCGACCCGACGGAGACTGCTGAAGAATTTCCGAGCTGTGGCACTGGGGAAGCCCGACACCTACTGTGGAGCACCCATGGGGACACATCTCGAAGAACCATCGTTACTACACAGGTGAGTAACTTCTCTTTCTGTCGTGAGGAGCCCTTTACATATCTTGTGGGTGATGTCTAGCTTTCTAGTGAGTGATAAACTTCTAGTATGTTATTGAAGCAATGATTTCCTTCAGAGCTTTTAGTTTCAAACTGTCTATTGCAATTTAAAGTTAACCTCTTGCTTCTCTGTAGCCTCTAAATATGAAACATAGAACAAGATCTAAAATTAGTAATTTTGTGTTGTATGATTAACTTGCCTGCATAATGAAATGAACACTTTTTTTTAAATTTTATTTATATAATGTTGCAGATACTGAATGGACTGAAAAGACGCTGTTTGATCTTTCTCCTGTGGATTCTTGTTGTTAAATCATTTCTCTTTAGTATCTTTGATAGATTTGTGGAAGATGAATCCAGAGAAATACTTTAAATAGAAATATCATTATGTAAATATTTTGAAAATAACATTTGTAAAGAATAAAGTACTTGTGTCCTTTTTTTTTCATGAAAGTGGAAAAAGTACAGGCTCAAGAATATGGAAAGGACCCTTCCGAAATCATTTAGTGATTCCACCCCGCCCCCACACCTTACAGATTGTCAGTTTTCAGTCTCAACAAAAATAAGGAACAATGTTATGCTGCCTCTGCGGGGAACCAACAATGGGAGATTGTGACTTGGGAAATTACAGTTGCCCTCCCAGTCCACCGTGCATCACAGAGGAAGTAAACCACAACAAGTGTGCACCCCCACTTCTGAGTCCTATCCACATTCAGGTAATAGCAGAATGATACAAAGGAGTAGAGACCTAAGTCATGATTAGCTCCATTAGTTGACTCTCTTCTCAATAAGCAAAGTGTTTTATCTTCGAGGTGGTTGAAATATTGTCGATGAAAAGATTTTTTTTTCCCATTGAAAAGTAGAAAATGTTCCTCCCTCTGCTCCCCCTAAAATTATGAAATTTGTGTTTTGAAAAACCTTCAGTACACTAGGACTAGGATTGAGACAGGGATGATTTATCTAATTGGTACATTAAATTTATCCATAGAAGAAAGTTCAAACATTTGTGCCTTGCTAGAAGAGCCCAATCTACTTGACTGTTTTCCCCTTAAATAGCTAAAAGGCAACAATATGGAGGGCAAGCAAATATCCTTTTGCTACATAAATCCTGATTTGTCAGACCTCTTCATCATGTGCTTAAGGTTAAGCACATGGCTGAAGAGCTTTACTCAACTGGCACTGTATTTTCCTTAGCCTCTCTGGGTGAGGCCTGTATTCCAATTCCACTTGTTTTATTAGCTTCAAGACCTGGTGGTTTTCTCCCCAGCTCAAGGAGGCTTTTGTATCCATAAGGAACGATATCTGCTTTATAACCAGGTCCATCTGCAATACTTCCCCCTAAAAGATAGTATGAGGGGACCAGGACCACTGCTAACTGAGGAAAGTGAAGTCTCCAAAATCTTTATATTTGTAATTACTTTTTTGTTCTATTATAGACAAAAAGGATCATGGTGTAATATGTGGTCAAGACAACATATTTGAAATGACTTTTTTCAAGATTGTAAAACAAGCAATTGTTTTCCAAATAATTTCAAAATTATTTTTTCTGTGAAATTAGAAGAGCTGTTGGACTCCCTGTTTGATGTCCTTTGCTCCATGGCACCTGCTAGGGTGGCTTTGCTCCTACTGAAGGGGTATGCTCCTTCTTTCAGAAAGGATTGAATGAAAATACTTTGCACCAGCTAAGGTCATGAGTACAGCTACACTCGCCCAGCTCCAACTGTCTCATAGTTGAGCCTATTAATCAGAGGAAGAGGCAGGATTAACCCAGGGCTAAGCCCAAGAATAAATACTCAAAGAGACCAGATTTGTTTGGGCAAAACCACCATCTTCCAGCCTGTAAGAGTGGTATGCTACATCTCTCAGCCGCTACAATTCTATAGCAGGCCATGGCCAAGTTTGAGGTTTCATTTCATGAAGGATCCATGAAGGAATTCTGGGTAACCCTCAAGGAGAACAAGGCTGCACCCAGAGCAGCCTTCCAGGCAGCTTCAGGCGCAGCAGATTCAGTGGTTCAAACTGTGGCCTGTGCTGTCTCTATGCAGCTGGCATTCTGGCTGCTACTCTTTGACCTGTCAATGGAAGGTCAACAATTAAAAAATCATAGAATATTAGGACTGGTGAAGGGACCTCGAGCGGCCATTGAGTCCAGCCCCTGCCTCAATGGCAGGACCAAGTACTGTCTGAACCATCCCTGATAGACAGTTTTCATTATCCCCTCCCTGCATCCAAGGACGTATGTTTCCACATAACAATCGTTCAAGGTCACAGAGGCTTCCTACGGTTTACAGTGGGACCCAACCCCTACTAGTTTGTAGTCCTCCTGGTTGGCCTAGTAGCAGCATGGAGCATGTTCACCAATTGCATGTTGGTGGTAGCAGCTTACCTCATACGTCGGGGTATCCAGCTCTACCCATGCCTTGATAATGGGCTTGTTGAAGGCTGCTCCAGATCCCATGTCCAAATGGATGTTGCGGTGCTGTAGGTCATGTGCTGGTAAATAACAAAAATTCTACATTAGTTTGAGTGCAGAAGATAAAGTTCATCAGAGCAGTGGTTGACTCCATCAGTGCCAGAGTGTTTCTGCCACAGGAGAGGTTCCAGGCCAGTGGTGGGCAATCTGTGTCCCCTCAGAGTTAATGCATAGACCAGAAGACGTAATTTACCACTGACATCACACAGATGCTGCTGATTTCTGTCAGTGTAGGTTTTTTCCCCCTGGTATTTCTAAAGTGACACATGTATAAAATAAGGACACATGAAGAGAGGCACATGCTCATTGCACATAACACTGACTAACAGCCATGCACTCCCTCTGCCTCCGATCACTGCATAGCTTAGGCACTGCAGGAAGTACCAGTCAAGGGGTCCAGAGTAGGAGTAGGCAAATAGCGGACTATGGGCCAGATTCAGTTGGCTGGGGTCAGTCCCTGGCTGGTCCCCACTTCTATATTTAACTGCAGAGGCACAGGTATGGGGCAATATCAGCTCTCGTGGCCACATACTAGGACAACCCTATCTCCCTGTCCCAAATACAGGACAGGGAGATATGGTGGGTGGGGGAGGGGTGGCTCCTCCAAGCCCCAGGGAGCCAGGAAGGAAGTGGCAGCTGCTCGAGCTCCCCAGGACCCTGGGGAAGTGGCAGCTGCCAGCAATCCCCCAGAGCCCCAGGGAAGTGACAGCCACCAGAGATCCCCACCCCCGGAGCCCCGGGGAAGTGACAGCCGCTGGAAATCACCCCAACCCCTGGAGCCCTGGGGAAGCGGCAGTCCCCGGTATTTCCCCAGCCCCGGGAAAGTGGCAGCTGCCCATACTCCCCCTGCTTCTGGAGGCTCAGGAAAAGCTGTGTATGGAGAGCCCAAATATAGGACAATGAGTCCCTTTTACAATATGTCGGGATGCCTTTTTGGCATCCCAAATACAGGATTGTCCCGCCCAATATGGGATGGATAGTCACCCGAGGACATGCTGCCGTTCACTGCCAATGGAAGGGGTGGGAAGCAGCATCCTGCTACTCTCTTTGTCTGCAAACTGCGATCTATGACTAACGAGAGCTGTGATCTCTCAATACCTGCAGAGGCGCAGGTAAATATAGCGGCGCAAGCCCACCAGGCTCTTTTATTGTCCACCCCTAGTCCAGAGTGACAGCTCCCTGTGATCTTCTGATTTGCCCATGTTCATTATTTAACTCTAGAGGATACCCCAGGATATTTTTGGGTAATAATGCAGAGGTCTGACCTCATCTTGTTTGCTGATCTCCAATCTCTGACTCCAGCCTGACCCTGACTTTTGTCCCTTGATTCTGGGCTGGCTGCTATCTATGAGTTGTCTCTGAGCCTAACTCTTACCTGATTCCAGCTGGTTATTACTTCTGGTCTCTGACCCCATCCTGACTTTAACCCTGGCTTTTGCTTGTTCATCCTAGCTCTGATCATGTGTGCTCATTACAGGCTCATGACGCTTGGACACTTGGTGACACCAGCCCAGCTGTAATGGGTAGAAGAGATCACCTACTTGCCAGTCCCTTACCGTCACAAACATCTCTGCATTCACTGCTAAAGGCATCATGAGCCAGAACCCCACAGTCTACCACATGATCATGATTCTGTATATAATACTCAGCTCTGATATGTGCAAATGTTACTCTGATCTTTGTGCAGGGTAATAACACCCTATATACTCTTTAAATATAAGTCAGTACAAACTACCTAGGAAGGCCCTGCTCAGCTCTATCACAAGACCACCTCATGCCTGATCCTAAAGGCTGAGGCAGGCAAGCTGGGGACCATGATGCACCTCTGGGTGGCCCTTGACACTGGTGGCTTGGGTTGCAGGGGGCAGGAGTAGGTAAATTGGCAGGAAGGCAGCCCAGGGAGGCTGGGGCCACTCTGCACACGTGGCTCTCTTGAGCTTTGGAGGTGGCTGTGGCTACACTGGTGCTCCGGAGTCAGGAGGTCTGGGACCATGCTGCTTAGGCTCCATATGCTCTGCAGCCAGGGGAGCTAGGGGCATGCTGCCTGGCAACCTAGGGGTGGGAACTGGGGTCATGGGGTGTCTCCCCAAGCCAGGGGTTCACCCGCTGCCTATGCATGTTGGTCTCTTAAGCCTTATTGTCTTCTTCACTCTAAAGCCATTTTACGCATTTCACAAATGTAGTACGTAACACTGGAACCAACAACAGGTTATTTTATCATGGAAGTTCTTTAGGTGAATTCTCTGGATATGTCTACAAGAGAAGCATCTGTTGACAGAAGTGGCTGTCAGAAGGGATTTCCCAGCAAAACCTCTATCAACAGATTGCATTGACACATAAAAGCAAATTGAAAGAGCAATCCACTCTGTCAATGGAGAGCAGCCAGACTGTCCAGCCCTCTCTCAACAGAGCCGCTCATCAGAAGCTTTGCAAACTGGGCTGTCCAGTGAACTGGAAGCCCAGTCTGTCAACAAAAGGGCCCCAGTGCATCTAAATGGCTGTTTTCTTGATAGAACACTGTTGAGAGAGGCATTATACCTGAACGGGGAGAGGTCTAACAGTGCCGGTGGATGTGTCCAGTTTTGTTGACAAAATGCCGACAAAACACATTTTGCGCATATGTAACAACTGTGTGTGATTAACTGTCCCATGTAGTGGTTCCTAGACCACTTCACAGAGAAAGAGTAAGTGTCCTCTACAGCCTAAGCTGAAAGCCAACTGCTCTTTAGCTCAAGCTGTGCCTGCACTGAGGTGCCTGCACTAAGCTTCAAAAGCCCCAGATTCAAGACTACCTGCGGGCAGTTGCATATAGAGGCTCCGCAGACTTTGCCGACAGAGGCTGTTTTGCCAGAAGAACCCTCTTGTGTAAATGTAGTCTCCAAGTCCTATTTCATATCTCATCAGAATTTTCCAGTGATTTCTTTGTTCTAATTCCAGGTCTTTCCTGACAGTCTCATCAAATAATTGCCAGGTTGCTACATGGTCAACTGCATTTGCCCTTTAATACACTAATTCCATTAGTCTGCTCATTATCATGACCTGCCAAATACTCTGTACACACTGTTTCCTGGGGTGAGTTGATTCTTTTCCAGCAATCTAAGTCTTCTATTCCAGGATCACGTGACAATACTGAACCTGGTGAAGGTTCGTTAGAGATTTTTGCATACAACTCAAGTAGAAAAATCGTGTTTTGTGGCTGCTGAAATAAAGAAAATGTCTTTCTGAGACGGGTGACTCCACCCTGCCAAGGCTTGATTTGTATCGGCGTAACACACACAAAATATCCCTTCACAACACAAAATGGACCATTAGTTTTTCTTGGGTGACTTTATTATAGTTAACCCTCTTTATGGAGCTGATCTATTCTCTGCCAAACTGCAAAATCAAAGGTATTGGATGTTGGAGCTACAGGAAAATCCACCTCTGCTTTCACACCAGCTGCCATTTTTGACCCCATTAGGTAGGATAAGATCTTCTGTCCTGAGTTAACAGCCCTAGTGGGCCCTGCGTTCTCCTTTCTTGCGTCTGACTATGGAAAAAGGAACTTCTGCCATTCTTTCGCTTTGCTTTTAAGAGCTGCTTGCTCAGAATGATCCATGTCAAACACCTGTACCTGCAATATGGAATTTATCTTGGAGTTCCCATCCTGCCTGCTAGCAGGATGTGGGGTCAAATGTTGCCATCACCCCCCCTCCCCCCGGAGATTTAAAGTGTCTCTTCCTACTGTAGTGAGGCAGAGTAGTGACCCATAAGACTCACAGCTGGAACTCTCCCTGCTTGCTCCCCGAGATGCACCACACATTGGGGACACAGGAGAACTGTGACATCGCATGGCAGATTGAGGAGTCTGCGATAGCTCAACATTTGGATGCACTCCCTCCGTCTTGCCGGGGAGAGGAGGGTGGTTAGGCCGAGCACTGACTCGCACAGCCTCATCCCAGGCAACCTCCCGGCCCGCTCCTGTTGGCAGCCGCCTGAAGAATGTCGCAATCTCTGCTCTACCTTGCATCTGGGGAGGGGGCGGGTGGAACGATCACGCTGCGAGCTCGTGGCCGCTCGGCTAATGAGAGCTCGACTCGCAGCCCAGCGGCCAATCAGAGCGTGGGTATGAACAGACCCTCCCCCCGGCCATGGGACAGGGACCAATAGGAAGCCAGGCCGCTGGGAGCGAGCATTGCCCGGGGTTCTATCCCGCTAGTGCGAGGTATCGCTCGGCCATGGACGCTGCGAGGTCAGTGGTTAACTTCGGCGCCGGACCCGCCAAGCTACCGCGCTCTGTGAGTACCGGGAGCCCGGGCCGCGGGGGCGGGGCTGGGCAGGGGGCAAGCAGCGGGAGGGAGGCGGTCCAGCGTACCCTGCAGGCCTAGTGACTTGTCCCGGTGCTGGTCCTCTTCCCGTGATTGCCCTGCCTGCCGCGGGCGCCTCACCTGGGACACCTTCGCCTCCACGGCGGGAGCTTCCGTGCGCAGCTCTCTGGCCCGGCAGGTCACGCTCCCTGTCGGCTGTTGTGGCCTCTTGCAGCGCCCGGGAAGGGGCCGGCTCCCGTTGGCTCCGGTCGCTGCAAAGGTGCAGGCTGTGAACACTACGCTGCAAAATAAAGTCCGCTCTTGGGGCGTCAGTCAGGAAGAGAGGGAATTCGCTTTCTAGAAAGGACTCTCGCTCATCCCGACTGTGCAAAGGAAAAGGTCAGAGTACGCTAGTTCGAGGAGCAGCTCAGTGGTTTGAGTATTGGTCTGCTAAATCCAGCGTTGGGGGCTCGATCCTTGAGCGGGCCATTTAGGGATGTGGGGCAAATGGTTTTTTTCTTTCTTTCTTTCTTTTTTTTTTTTCCTCAGAGGAAGATGGTGCTTGGTCCTGCCAAAACAAGAGGGCAGGGGACTGGACTCAATGACCTCCCAAGGTCCCTTCCAGCTCTATGAGATATGTGTTTCCGTGTAACTGCAGCATCTGATAGTGTAACCAGAGCCACAGCCCTGTTTAGGCTGTGTTCTAGCAAACCAAATGATTTATTTGGTGATGAGCTCTCCTGGGAGGTACCCGCTTCTTAAGTGATACTGTGTGTGAGTGTTTGCAGATGGTTTCCTATAACTGCAGGAATTAAAGCTCAAGCTAAATGAACACTCTTCAACCAATTTTATATGAGGGGGAAATGATGATGTCTAAAGCATAGACACAACCCTTTGGAAAGTTGCATCAGCAGCTATCAGTTATCCAGTTACTGCTGAATGGAGGAGTGGCTCATCCTGAATTTAAAGCTTCCAATTTTCCAGTCAAGTTATGTAATGTCAGCTTTTTGTTTTTGTTTTTAGGACTTGTCTGGGTTTGCTCAATTCTATTCTTGTTATGTAGTTGCTCCTCTTTCCCAAAGTCAGTTGTCTATGGATCAGCATCTAATAGAACTTCTGGAAATGTTTAGTAGGCTGTATTGCTAATAAACTTGTTTTAGCTGTTGTAAAGCCTCGCTGTGTTTTCCCACCACTGCCTGAGAGTGTGGAAAGTTGGGGTATGGACTCCTGTTGCCAGCACCCACCCTGCTGGTCCCTCCACCAGCTGCTGGCTTCCTCTCCTGCCCACAGCAGGGTTGGGGGGCACGTGACCTCCCACCCCTTTATATGTTGCCTCAGCCCAGCTGATTAGCAGAGAGTCCACAGCTAGCTTTTTGTTTCCGCGGGTGGGGCAAGTTTGCACATGCCTTGGTGCATGTAAAAAATTATTATGCACATGGATGGAAAAAATTCACACATTGGTGGAAAAGATTAGAGAGAACATTGTTTGTGGCCATAGCTGTCAGAACCCCAGTTTTCCCATCTGTATAATCTGGATGGCAATACCATTTTGCTCTTATAAAGCACTGGGAGGTCCACAGATAGGCTCTGATAAATGTTCCAAGTGTTGAGGTGCTAAATCAGGAGGCAGAAGAGTCCAGCAAATCTATGCATGTACCATAATAGTCTGGGCATAGAACTATGACTTCAGATGAAGAATACCCACAGTGGGCGTATGTCATATGACAGGCTAATCAAATCAAGCCTGTAACTATTGTGAAGTTGTGGTAGTATCTGAACTTTCAGTAATTTTATAATGAACTGAGAAATGGCACATTGCCCAACATGCAGTAGTTGGGAAGTTTATGCTTCAGCACTGGCACATACAGTGATGCTCATATGCACATTGATTTGTTTTTCTTTTTTTGGTAGGTTTTGTTACAAGCACAGAACGAATTGGTGGACTATAAAGGACTTGGTATTAGTGTTCTTGGTAAGGTGGTTTTTAAAAGTTCTGTGTGTTTTATAGATCTTAGAAGTGTAGATAGTTTATGAAATAAGTAAGAAATTTTGAGCTATACATTTCAATCACTATCCTATTTCTTATCCTCTGAAATCTCTGGAAGAGGGTCTCAGAGTCCTGAGGATCTGCTTACAAGTTTTTTTTTCCCTCTATGCTAATTGTCCACCGGAGGCTATGGAGTGACGTTGTCAGATGTTTTATATGTTTAATTTATTTTATTGGTAAAACACTGAGGCCTAGAGGCAAGGCACTCAATAAATCACAACTAGGGCTACTGGATCATTATGAGACATGTTTGTTCATTAATTTTGACGGTGGAGAAAAAATGCTTTATAATGCCCTTATTTATTTATATTGCAGAATCCTTCTAAATGTATATGAATTTATATGAAGCTGATTTTACAATTAAGAAGGAAATGTCTGTCTGTGTCATTGTGCCATATGCATGTCACTTTCACTTTTTAGAACCCAAGCTTGCAAAACAAAATGTAAACAGTTTATGCAATGCACGTTATTTTAAGAGCCTTAGTAGTCCTGCTCTACCAGGTTAGAGCCTTCTTTTGTTTTAAGTCATAAACCTCTACAAATAATGCAGGTCTGATCAAGAAAATTAATATGAACAATTCTTTGCTCTTCAACCTGATTATGGAACAAAGAAGCCTCTTAAAATTATGCTTCAGTTACAGAGCAGCTCTACAGTGAGGATGTTAAAATGATAAAAAAAGAAAATATACTTGGATTGTTTCCAGAAACAGAATTAAAAGGGTGGTGCCAGAGAAAGGGTGTGGGAATCTGGAGACCTGGGTTTTAATCCAAATTCTGCCTCTGGCTGCTTTGGTGTATTAGCCAGATCGCTGGGGTCAGATTTCAAACTCAGATGATTAGCTCTGTATTTTGGTATCTTAAAAATTGCCCTGAATTTCAGAAGTGTAAAACATCTACAAGTGGAATGGAAATTAATTGGAGCTTCAGATGCTTGTTACATTTTAAAGTCAGGTCCCTTACTCAGTTACATTTCCATGTTTGAAAAAAATTGGTCTCAGCATATCTGTCTCATTTCATTTTTGTAACATGGGGATAATACATATTAGCTTTTCTAGTGTGGTTAATGTTTCAGTGGAAAGGCGGCCTACCCCGATTTGGTGAAACACATGCATAAGTGCCTTGGGGCCTGATCCAATGCTTATTGCGTTCAATGGAAAGGCTCTCATTGAATTCAGTAGGTTTTGGAGGTTCTGCATGTTGAATAGGGATGGACTTCAGAATATGATAAGTACTTTGCTGAATTGGGAACTATATGTGAGCAAAGTATTATTAAAATATGGTGGTTTACATTGGGAACTGTTGGCTTACAGATGTTTTTGAAGCTCAAGTTTGTGTTATGGTTTTCTTTCACGTTATCTCTGTTTTTTCTACCACCATGCAGAAATGAGCCATAGGACATCTGATTTCTTAAAAATTATAAACACAGCTGAAAATCTCTTGCGTGAATTGCTGTAAGTTTTTGTAAACTAACTCATTGATCAATGTGAAATCCCTTCACATCAAAGGACTTGTTTGTCAGATACTATAGCAATAACAAAATATATAATATTTGGGACTGAAATTGATCTTGCTAGTTTTTGTTTTATGTGAGTATGCTAAAATGTTTTTTATAGGTTAAGCTCACTAATATGCTCACTAATTGCATACTTTTAGCATATGTCTACCTTGATAGTAGTCTGTAAATCTTTTCCTTCATGAGTCCATTCTTTTTTCCAAAGTTAGAATTTCAATGTCAGAAACAATCTTAAAATAAATGAAAATCTGTGATTTCCTCTGAAACTAACAATAAACAAAACCATCCATGAACACTGATTCTGTTGTAGTATGCATACCCATCTTATTTATTGTTTAGACATGTTACAATAGAATTAGTATTAGTGAATGCCTTTGTTCATTTCTAGTCTCTTAAGAAATCTGGCTTGTTTCTGACAGTCTTAGGCCGTTTCTACACAGGCCACTTCCTTTGGAAGTGGCATGCTAATACAGGGAGCGAAAGATGCTAATGAGGCGCATATGCAAATTCCCTGCACCTCATTAGCGTAATATCACACGATTTGGAGTCCGGAAGAAAATTTTTGGGAAGAAGGGGCCTCCATAAGGAGGACTTCCTTCCGGAAGCGCACCCCCCCGACCCCCGCCCAACGGCCGCACTTCTACACGGCGTTTTTGAGTCCAGAAGAACGGTCTTCCGGACTCCAAATCACATGACGTTATGCTAATGAAGCACAGGGAATTTGCATCCACACCTCATGAGCATCTTGTGCTCCCTGTATTTGCAAGGCCTGTGTAGAAACGGCCTTAAAATGTTTGTATTAGCCATTGAAATGGCTCCTAATGACTAGATCAGACCAATACAAACTAAGTGAAATTTCTGCATTAAAATCTTTAAAATGACCCTGTCTAAAAGTGATACATCTTTCTCAAAACTTGCAGTAAGAGTGTACTAAATCCTGTGCATGGTTTTGATTGAAATAGAAAACTTTCCTTCTTTTACACAGAAATATACCAGAAAACTACAAAGTTATTTTCCTGCAAGGGGGTGGGTCTGGTCAGTTCAGTGCTATCCCACTTAACCTCATTGGATTAAAAGAAGGAAGATGTGCTGATTATGTGGTCACTGGAGCTTGGTCAGCAAAAGCAGCTAAGGAGGCAGAGAAGTATGCCAAAGTGAACATTGTTCATCCCAAACTTGGAAGTTACACAAGTAAGTTGATGTTTAACTTGCTGTATATCCAAATCTTTCATTTTCTCACATCTAACAAGATTTTCAAGATGCTCTAGAACAGCGGTTCCCAACCTTTTCGAGATGGGGACCTATTTTGACAATTCAAGAAGACCTTGTGACCCAACGCAATTCAAAACCAGAAGGGGCAGAAGAGGTTCTCTGGGAAAAATGCACCCCTCCACCCCAGAATGCTCCCTGCCCCCCAGCTTAAGCCCCTCTCAGTACGGGTTGCCAGATTTTTGGAAAATTTATGTGGGACAGAGAGACCCATCTGTGGGAACCCACGCCAAGGCTTCCTGTCCTTCATAAGATTTCCCAAAAACTGGGGCAGGGACCCTGGCAGCCCTGCAGCTGGAGTGCTGAGCCCTGACTGGAAATGCCAGCCATGGGATCCCTGGCTGGGGTGTGGAGACCTGAATGGCTTTCAGCCCCCTCTGTCCACAGGCTTAAACTTCTCAGCCACCCAAGCCCCTCACCTACCTCAGAGGAGAGTTTCAACCTGCTGCTGACCCCTACTGCTCCTTCATTGAGCCATCTCCTCTGCCCAGCTCCCCTCCTCCACCCTTCCTACTCCCTTCCCCCACCTGCAGTGGGACAGTTGCCTGCCCTGCAGGCTTAAATGGGACTCAGTTTAATTGGTTACAGGGAGGGATCCCTTCTGCCAGCTGTTAAACCAATTACACACACATCTCATGGAGCTGGAAGGGACCTTGGGAGGTCATCAAGTCAAGTCCCCTGCTCTCTTGGCAAGACCAAGCACCCTTTTTTTTTTTTAAAATGTGTTTGCCCCTAGCTGTCCCCCTCAGTGATTAAACTCACTGCCCTGGGGTAATCAGGCCAATGCTCAATCCAATGAGCTACTCTCCCCCACTCCCAAATTAAATTGAGTTCCATTTCAACATGGCAGGGCAGGGACTGTGAGCTGAGGAAGAATCAAGTGGCTGCAAATCGTTCCTTAAGAGCCCAGCTGGCAACCCTTAGCAAATCTAATGGCAACCCATGTTTGGGTCCCGACCCAGAGGTTGCGAATCCTTGCTCTAGAAGAACATTTCTCTCACATCTGAAATGATTGTCAGGTTACTGACTAGGACCAGTTAAACAGTGGAGTGTCCAGCCTTTTTGAATTGCCAGCAATGCTGATGTATTCTTTCAGGCAGCCAGAGCAATTAGATGGCTCAGCGTACTCCTTTGAGGAAGCCATAGAAGCTCCATCACTGCAGGACTTTTAAAACTGAGCTGACCCTAGAAGTTGTAGGGTGGGCAACAATCCTGTCTTGACAGGGGATGGTCTGGATGATCAGACAGGTCTTCTGCAATGAGTTGTGCTGTTTGATGACTAATCTAAATTAGCATTTCTCAGACTGGGGTCTGCAGCTCCCAGGGGTCCGGTGGCTCTGCTGTCTCTCTCTTGCCAGTGCCTCCTGCGCAATAAAAGTCCAGTAGCACACTGGGGCCAAGGCAGGTTCCCTGACTCCACATTTATCCCTAAAGTGGCCAGCATATCTTTGTGACCCCAGGCACAGCGTTTCTCTGCACGCTGCTTCTGCGACGAGCACCGACTCTGCAGCTCCCATTGGTTGGAAACTGAGGACAATGGAAGTTGCAGGAAAGGTGCTCACAGTCAGGGCAGCCCTCTAATTTTCCTGCCTGGGAGCTGATGCCAAAAGAATGTGCCAGTTGCTTTTGGGGCCTCCCAAGGTAAGGGCTGCATGGCTGGAGCCCTCATCTTCTGACCCAGCCTAGAGCCAGCACCCTGCATCCAAAATCCTTCCCAGAGCCTGCACGCCATACCCTCTCCTGCACTCCAACCTTCTGCTCTCAGCCTGCTGAGAGAGTAAGTGAGGGTGAGGGATTCCAAGCACAGAAGTTGTGTGTGTGGAGTGAGCAGGGCCTTGGAGGAGGCATGGATCAGGGCTGAGGATTCTGGGAAGGGGGCAGGGCAAGAACTGAGCAAGGATTGGGCCTTGGGGGTCCTTAGAAAAAGCTGAAATTAAAATGTAGGTCTTTGGGTTGCTAACGTCTGAGAAGCGCTGATCTAAAGCATGTAAAAAGCATAATTCTTTCACAAGAGTGCTGTTCACTGCAGGTGCTGGGGATTCCAGTTGTGAAAGCTGCTGAACGCCTAACCTTCTGGGATTCTGGCCTTCCCTAGCACTTCCCTGGGTTCTGAAACCATTGGGAAAGTTGGCTGGTTTCCCCTGAGGGCCAGCCTGCAATGTTGGGAAAGAAACTGGCCACTGTGGTGGTGGTGGGTTGATTGGGAAAGGGAACTGCATAGTGACTGTCCAAAAAGACTTCTTGGACAAAAATGATGAAGTGACTTACGTGCCCTAAACTCCTCCTTCCCTTTGCCTGAGCAGCTCTGCACATATCATTTGGCTGGCTCTAGGTGGTGTTCAGCCTCTTACACTGCAAAAGGTTTATCTTTAGTAGTATTAACATCCTGTTAGTTCTTAATTTTTACCTCTAGTGTCATGAGCTCTGTGTTAAATAGAGTTTTGCCATTTACTTAAGTGGGTGCAGACTAAAGTCTTTACAGATGGGTACACGCTTCTTAGAGCAATAGGCTTTCTTTTGTACCTAGTTTATAGGTGAGTTTGATTTGTTGCTGTTAAAAAACATGGTTACCGAGCGTAAGAAAACCACTCTCAGTAGCAATGTAAAGTTCAGTGTCAAACTATAGCTTCCCACCAGCAAAATGAGAGTGCTGATTCTAGCTGTCTTCAGTAACCTTTGTTTCTCCTCTTCTTATCTGTCTCAGAAATTCCTGACCCAAGCAGCTGGAATCTTAACCTAGATGCCTCTTATGTCTATTACTGTGCTAATGAGACTGTTCATGGTGTGGAGTTTGACTTTGTACCTGATGTTGGAGGAGCAGTCTTGGTTTGTGATATGTCATCAAATTTCTTGTCCAGGCCAGTAGATGTTTCCAAGGTACAGTATCAAACATGCTCATTCTACAAAGTGTAGGCTAACATCTTCAGACTTGGATGTATAAGTGGCTGGACTGTGTTATTCCCTCTGAAGCCATTGGAGTACAGGTCTCTTCTCAGATTCCTTTAAGGAATTAAGCACGTGTATCTGAAAATTGTGCCTCTAATAAGCTGTCTTGTTCCCTGAGAATTGGGCATGTCAGATTACTAATTAGTGCTGAGTGAGTGCTCCGCACTGTGCACTACGGTAGCCTCAGATAGCTTATGCTGACAAGCATCTAAGGGGCTACGTCTACACTAGCACACTACGTCGAAGTAGCCTATTTCAAAGTAAGAACATCGAAATAGGCTACTTTGACGCGTATCATCTACATGTCCTCCAGGGCTGGTGCTGTCGAAGTTCAATTTTGAAGTAGCGATGGGGAACGTCGAAAGGAGCTGCCCCAGAAGGAAATGCGGAGCGTCCACACATACAAGCGCTACCTGTCAAAACAAGGGGCCAGCAAAGTTTGCAGACAGGGTCACAGGCTGGACTAGCCCTTCTGGGGCAAGAGCAAGCTGCTCCCTTAAAGGGCCCCTCCCAGACACACTCCATCTGCACAGCACGAGGTCCACAGAGCCGACAACCGGTTGCAGACCATGTGCACACAGCATGGACCGCCAGCAGCAGCAGCAGCCAGAAGCCCTGGGCTGAGGGCTGCTGCATGCGGCAACCATAGAGCCCCACAGGGGCTGCACAGAGCATCTCTCAACCCCTAAGCTGATGGCTGCCATGGAGGACCCCGCTATTTCGATGTAGCGGGATTCGGATCATCTACACGCGCCCTACTTTGACGTTGAATGTCAAAGTAGGGCACTATTCCCATCTTCGGATAGGTATAACAATTTCGATGTCTCGCCACCTAACATTGATTTCAGCGTTGAAATAGTGCACGGCGTGTGTAGATGCGGCAGGTGCTATTTCGACTTTGTGCCAGCTACTTCGAAGTAGCCGGCTAGTGTAGATGCACCCAGAGTTTTTCCAGTGTCTTAAGTGATGTTGAACTGGCTCCTGAGTATTAGTTTTTTCTTCAGGAGGTTACAGCAGAGGCAAGCTATCGGGACTTCTGGATTCCACTGTTTACACTGCCACAGACAAGCTTTCTGACCATAGTCAAGTAGTTTTAATCTTTGTTTCAGTTTGTCTGTGTGAAACAGGGCTATTACACCCATATTTGGAAAGTGTTTTGATATTCTTGCATGAAAGGCACTATAGAAGCATGAAGTGGTGTTGATTTGTGTATGTCTTCACTTTTAATGAAACGTAGGCATCTGACTTTCCATAGCAACTTATGCCAGGGAATGGAGAATCACATAGTTTATTTTCTATTTGTATTTCATCGAGTCGCCTTTCCTTTGTTTCCTTTCTGATAACTAGAAGTTCTTGGTCTTGCCATGAGTGCGGGGGATTGGCCTTGATGGCCTCGAGGTTCCTTTCAGTTCTGTGATTATAGGGTATCAGTTCTGGACCATGAGTTTGTTTGAAAATGCTGCTTTTTGTTTTCAAGTAAATGGTTTTGGAGGTACAAACTAAGACAGTCATCTGTATGAATAGTTTTTTGTCCACTGGATGGACCCTGGTAAATAAAGTGAAATTCTTGAGGTGAACTGCCTCAGATGAAAGAAGTTACTTAATTTTGACAGTACAGATAACTGGGGTAAATATTGATTTATCTGTAATTTGGAAGTGACCCCTGAAATCATAATTGATCCCCCCCACTCTTAAACTTCCAAACCTGGGATTTTTTTTAGCCAGTCAGATAACACTGTGTATGTCTTGATATTTATAAAGAGAGAGAACTTATAACTGTATAATAATCCTGAGTAAGTCATTGCTTTTAAGAAAATCCTTTTCTTTTTGTTAAAGTTTGGGGTCATTTTTGCTGGGGCCCAGAAGAACGTTGGCTGTGCTGGAGTAACTGTGGTAATAGTGCGTGAGGATTTGCTGGGATTCGCGCTCAAAGAATGCCCTATAGTATTGGACTACAAAGTACAAGCAGGAAATGGCTCATTATATAACACTCCTCCATGCTACAGGTAACTTGTTTCTCCAGCAAACTCCTAGGCTGGCATCTGCTGCTCCTGCTGTTGGAAGAGGTTCAGAAGTGGAATGTTCATTTGCTACCAAGTTACAAAGGGGCTGGAGGATAAAGTACAGTAAATCAAACAATTTTGACCTTGAGTGAAGGAACTGTTTTTGTAAGCCCCAAATCTGTGACTTAAATCAGGGCTGAAGCTGGGAGTTGAAAGAGTGTAGTATGTACTTTTTAGATGATAATAGTAGTTTTTGGGCCAAATTCTATGCTGACCATGAGCTGAGGTAGGTCCCTTGACTTATGCCTCAGATGATTCAGGGAGAAAATTTGGTCATTAGTCTTTATCCTCTATCACTCTGTCCAGGTTAATGTAGCTCCCACCTTCGGCAAACAAACCAAAGCCCTGGATCAGCTACACAGAAAGGAAACCTCCATAGGGAGTTTGAAAGTTCCTTGTGTCAAGTTTCCCACAGAACCTTCCCTCAAAGGTGAGGGCCTACTCCACTTTTTTTTCCACCTGCCAAAGAACCCAGCATTTCAGACCCTAGAGTGTGAAGCTTCCCAGCAAGGCCAGAGCCATCTGCACACAGAATTTGTGTCTCCAGAACAGATCAAGGGTCCCCTTTCCCTGTCACTGCCCCTGGAATACCTGAGGCAGTGAACCCCTTATGGGGGGAGAGCACATTGCATTTCCTTCCCTCTGTAAACTGACTCCTTCCTGTGTAGTACCTGGGAGTGGGGACTAAAGCTATGGAGGGGGCTGATTGCTTATCTGAATGATGGGTGGAGGAAGAAGGGTAGTTTCAGCAAAACACAACTTTGGGCCTAAATATCCAAGTCAGAAACTTCCTTTCAAAGTGCGTCGTGCACAACCGATTCCCTCTAGCATCAATGCTGGAAAATGTTGATGGCAGCCGCTTATTCTTTTGATGTTGTTGTGAGATCATTAGCTGCGATAACTTTTAAAGTGAGACTGGAGCCCAGAGTGTGAAAACTGGCCTTTTGGTGACTTTTGTATTTATCCAGTGTCAGACTGTTTCATATTAAAATTGCACAGATTACCACTTCAAGATCAACCTGGTATCCAAACATAAAACTGTTTTTCCTGCTTCATAATCACCACCAGCAATCAGGATCAGAGAATCAGAATAAACACTAAACTAATGTCCAGCATTCTGTCACCTGGAACTCTCAGATAACCTGTATGTCAACCATAAGTAAATTTTAGTTACGTTTTCCATAAGTACAGTATAGTGAAAGTAAATACAAATAAATACAGCATAAGTTTACAGTGTACAATACTGCCGTTGTTGGTAAATAAAATACTCTGCGTGTTATGCCTTGCCTAGGTATACCTCTCTGTTATCCAGAATATTTGAATATCTGGCAACTGCCCGGTCCCGGGGCTGCTGGATATGAAAGAGTTTATTGTATCTGCCAGTTGTGTATATATAGATGAGGCACAACAAAATACAGCTTGCAGTTCCACAGCTACTGCACAGTGACACTCTGCAGCTACCAGTAGAGCAAACAGGTTTTGCTAATGGAAGATTCCAAAGACGAGTAGGCCCAATCCTGCCTGATGTATAGTAAAACTTTTATATTGACTTCAGAGGGATTGGAAGCACTTCCTGTACAATTTATGAAGTAAAAAGGTGCTTTGAAAAAAAGACAACCAAACCAACCACCCAGTGATCTTATCCAAAACTCACTTGTTAAAGTATATGTCTTTTACCCCAGATTTCTGTTTTATAGCAAACTTTGGAAGAGTACATGGTGCTTTTAAAGGTCAAAATCCATCAGTGCCACACTGATGTGAATGTAATGTTACAGCTGGTATTTTCCATATGAGTCAGGAATTTTTAAGCCTTATGTTTTTAGCAAAGCTGTGATTGTACCATACCAAACATTTAGTATATCTCCTAGATGTGATAATCCTGGTATTTGGGGTCTATCTTAATGCCTTAACTTGGTATATAAGTGCAGTGAGTCAAGTTATCAGTGATGTGGGAACTGTGACTTTGAATTTCCTGAATTTTGCAAATGTTAAGTGTGAATCACGGTACTGACCTGAAAGAGAAGTTTTTATATACATGTATTTATATTTATTCTTGGACTACTAAATCTCTAGAGAGAGTACTCTCATTTTAGACTTTGTGGGGCTGGAGCTGCATACTCCAAAGTGCACTGCACCCTTATAGAGCATGCAGATTTGAATCTGGTGTCATGGCCCAAAAACCCTCCTGCTGGGGCCCTCGTGAAGTCATGTTACAAGTCAGATAGATTGCTCATTGCGGGGCTCAGGGGGGTTGACCTTGTCAAATATAAATGGGCTTTGTACATGTAGTTACATATTTGCTCTCCCTGTTTACTCAACTGTGTAACAAAGTGCTGTGCATGCTCAATAGGCTGTTTTTACTAGTTGATAAAGCCTTTATTTTGTAATTGCTTATTTTCTGGCTTGACAAATTACACATTCTGCTTAGGATAATATGTATGTGCAAATGATGAGTTTTAAGTTCAGACCATTCATGGGGTTTCATGTGCAAAAGCATTTCCATTTTAAAAACTTAAAAAAAAAAAAACCCACCCCCATTTGGAACTTAGTTTTGATTCCACATTTGAGGTACAAACAAAATTAATTTCTGGGCTGGAATGGACACTGAGAAATTTCAGTGGCTGGTGATAACAGTGTACAATGTTAGCTGAAGAGACACTGCCTACAGATTTATTAATAGGGGAAACAGTCATTAGATCATAGCTTTTTTTTTTTTTTTCCTCTCTTCTTTCCACCAGAGCCACACCATCTATAGGAAGAGTGGGACAACCACCTGGGCCCTACACTTTGGGGAGCCTCATGGTTCAGAGCATGTGGGGGCAGGGAGGGGCTGATGGTGGCAGCAGGGTTGGTCTCCCCCCACACATTTCTTTCTTTTTTTTTTTTTCCCCCGTGGCACTCCAGGGGACTAGAGCTGCTCAGAAATTCTTTACTGTCCTGGCTGCTGGCATTGCCTGATGACTGCCACAGTGTCCTAGTTCTCTACCTTACTTGTGCTGCTCCAGCAGCCTACACAGAGCATCCTGACTTGGCCTGCCCCTGCCCTTCTGTGCTTCTGTCTTACAGGGACAGACTTTTCCATCTTCTGGCAGTGGGGCCTTCCAACAGTACAGGGAGCCCCACTCCCAGCACAGGTGAGTGCCAGCATCCAGTCTCCATCCAGGCCACTCACACACAGACTAAACCTGGTGTCTTCTGCTCCTCACACACCAGCTACGTCTACACGTGAAGCCTACATCGAAGTAGCTTATTTCGATGTAGCGACATTGAAATAGGCTATTTCGATGAATAACGTCTACACGTCCTCCAGGGCTGGCAACGTCGACGTTCAGCGTCGACGTTCAACATCGACGTTGCGCAGCACCACATCGAAATAGGCGCTGCGAGGGAACATCTATACGCCAAAGTAGCACACATCGAAATAAGGGTGCCAGGCACAGCTGCAGACAGGGTCACAGGGCGGACTCAACAGCAAGCCGCTCCCTTAAAGGGCCCCTCCCAGACACAGTTGCACTAAACAACACAAGATCCACAGAGCCGACAACTGGTTGCAGACCCTGTGCATGCAGCATGGATCCCCAGCTGCAGCAGCAGCAGCAGCCAGAAGCCCTGGGCTAAGGGCTGCTGCACACGGTGACCATAGAGCCCCGCAGGGGCTGGAGAGAGCGTCTCTCAACCCCTCAGCTGATGGCCACCGTGGCGGACCCCGCTATTTCGATGTTGCGGGACGTGGATCGTCTACACGTGCCCTACTTCGACGTTCAACTTCGAAGTAGGGCGCTATTCCCATCCCCTCATGGCGTTAGCGGCTTCGACATCTCACCGCCTAACGTCGATGTTAACATCGAAATAGCGCCCAACATGTGTAGCCGTGACGGGCGCTATTTCGAAGTTAGTGCTGCTACTTCGAAGTAGCGTGCACGTGTAGACACGGCTACCATGTCCTTCCACTGCCCTTCCTCCCTCTCCCAGCACTAGGTGGTGTGTGTGGTGCTTGCCACCAGGCTTCAGGCTATTGGGGGGGGGGCATCATTATAACCCCTCTACCTGAGGGTCCTCTTTGCCGCCTTCATCCCCCACCCACCCACAGTACTGGGACCTGCAACTCTGTCACCACCCACTAAGCCTGTCAAATTACAGAAAAACAGCAGAGGGTTCCCACCAACTCCCACTATTTTAGAAGCTTTAAAACTCAACCTTTTAAAGTGCTCTAGAATCTGAGTGAGGTCCTGTGGCACCTTATAGACTAACAGAAAAGTTTTGAGCATGAGCTTTTGTGAGCACACACTCACTTCATCAGATGCTCATGCTCAAAACTTTTCTGTTACTCTATAAGGTGCCACAGGACCCTTCGTTGCTGTTACAGATCCAGACTAACGTGGCTACCCCTCCAATACTAGAATCTGAGTGGTTACTCTGATTGCTTGGAAATCTGCCTCCTGGGCATGCAGAGGAGCACTAGTGACCCAAATTTGGAGTCACTTGTCCAAGGGATCCCAAGTTACAGACTGCTCCCCACACCTGTTTCCTTCTGTTCTGTTAAAGACTGAGGTGCTAAGTATATCTGGATGCATCACAGGCAGACTTCATTGAGATAGTTGGTTGTGAACTCTCCCCACTATCAGTTAATATAGCTAACGCTAAGTCCATCACAACCTCCTTCTGCACTGGGAGTTGTGCTGTAGCTGCCTGTAGAGCGTTACCTTGTGTGACTGATGGGTAGGGCAATTTGATTTTGATGAGAACGTAATCTGTCTTGGGGGCAGGAGGCAGAGATTAGGCACGTGAATGCTTCCTGAGTAGGGAAGTCATAGAGGAGAAACTAGGAGGCAAAGAGAGAGGGGATTTGGAGGGGAGTGCGGGGGGAAGATAAGCTGGGGGTTCAGATGAGAGAGACATAGCACCACCCACGTCTTCCCATGAACCCGCAACCCCTTGCACTCCTGCCTGCCTACACTGCACTGCTCCTCCAGGCTCCAGTGCCCCCCAGTTCTGCACTCCAGCACACCTACATGCTCAGTGAGCATACAGTGACTAGCACTACCAGCCACAGAGACAAATGGAGAAAACGCAGCTTCAGGTGTTATGAGAATTCATCCTCAAGGGAATAAGTCATGTCCTTCAAGCCCTTCAGTTCCTTAAATTACTTGATGGTGCCTCCCCAAATTGCAATAGTATACAGAATTTTGCTGAGAATTCCAATCACAGTTGCTTCAGGGGAGCGCAGTTTTTCCAAATTAAAAATGATTAAGAACATCTTATAGCCCGCTAGGGCTACGTTTACACTTACATGCTAATGGCCAAATTGAAGAATACTAATGAGGCAGTGAAAGGAATATTCAGCGCCCGCATTAGCATGCTGCCAGCACTGCTGCAGTTTGCTCACCTGCAGCTCATCTACATGGGGGTCCTTTTCGAAAGGACCCTGCCAACATCAAAATCCCCTTATTTCTATATTTGATGTTGGCAGGGTCCTTTCAAAAAGGACCCACATGTAGATGAGCTGCAGGCAAGTGAACCATTGCACTTCCGAAGTGCTGTAGCTGGTGGCATGCTAATGAGGCACTGGGTATTCATATCAGTGCCTCATTAGTATTCTTTGATTTGGCCATTAGCATGGCCATTTCGAAGTTTCTCATAAGCGTAGACATGGCCTATATCTTGAAAGACTGGGTGAACTTGCCATTCGGTCCATTCAGAAGGAACTAGAATCAAACTTTCAAATCCATACTTCTGATTGGCATGGCAGAAGGGTAGGGAATTTGCTGCGGCTGACAGGTTTAAAAACATCATTTAGGGCCCAGTCCTCCAAACCTTACTTGCCCTAATCTAAGAGCAGTGTTTGCTGCAAGAAAGTCTAGAGAGATGGATTTCAGGATATAAGCAGTGTAACTGATCATAATCAGTGGTTTTTAAAATTATATGAACATAATTACAAAAAAGAGCTATAAGATAATTATACAGCTGTGTGTTATCAATATTTAACCTGCAGCCAGCAGTGGCCCTTGAAAGTTAACTATAACCAGATGTCACCTGTATAAAGAGTGTTAATGGGAGGCCGTGTAACTTGCCCTGGGCCCAGACCCCACTAGGGATAGCCCTGCTTTCCATCCAGTACTTGGCCAATTTTTACTTTGCAACAGTGATCTATACTGGAGGATGATTCAGAATCCAGGCTTTAATACTGACCTAAATTTTGGCAGGATACAGATCAGTAAGGAAACAGCAAAGCGGCTTTCTTTTCCTTCTGCCTCCCCCTGCTCTGTTCCAGCCTTAGCTGGCAAGCAGGCAGGAAATACTAACTGAATTTGCATGAGCCATTTTGCAGAACATTGAATTAAATTAATGTGATGTTTGTAATCTTAACCTCTTGGCGGTCAGAGTCCTGACTTTCTGACACTAAGCTCCTCTGCAAAAATTAATATCAGCTTTGCTAGAGAAATCTTATTTTTCAGGCCTGAGGATTTATTTTACATTTAAAGCTTCTCCAAACCCATACTTTTGATTGGCATGGCAGAAAGGGTTCGGGAATTTTCTCTGGCTGACAGGTTTAAGAGCATCGTTTAGGGCCCAGTCCTCCAAACCTGACTTGCCTAAGTATTTCCACAGACTTCGCTAAGTATGGGCAGTTAGTAAAATGTGTCTTATGCAGTCAGCCAGTGCAAAGGTGATATACTACTTAAATCTTCAAAATTGAGTTTTCGCTGCGTAGACCTCTGCACAGGGATAAATGACACTCTGTAGTCTTGAAGATTGCAGGCACGGGCCCCTAAAGCCATAAGCTGCTGTGTTAATTTATCACAGGGAGTCCATCACCTCGCTCTTTCCATGATGTGTTTTGGAAGCATTTAAAGGGAGAAATTAAAGGTAGGGATGTTAAAACAACTTCCTGTTAGATGCCTATGAGAGAGATTTGTAGGGTAGTGTTCACTAAGCACTTCCTTGGAACCTAATGGAAGAATTAATAAAAGCAAACATGTTGGAAATAGACCATACAAACTTGTGAACATTTTGTTATGTAAAGTGGTGTAGTCATGGGAAATGCCTGAACTCGAACAAGCAGTGTTTTGTAGACAGAACACAAAGGCAAAAAGGCTTTGGAGGTTCTTACATAATACTGGGTAACTGGCTGTGAAATAGCTGATCTGTAGCCATGTGAAATCAACAGACTGCCAGCTCTGTGCTTGAATTGGATTTAATAATTATTGTTACCACAAAGATAATTGTTTAATGTGAAAAATAACTTTTTATATGACAGTGGGGTCATGGACGTATATTTAATGGTCATGAAAATAAGAATTTCTGGCATAAAGCAAGCAGGTGCAATACAAGATCATCCACAGAGCTTTTCTCAGTGTAGTGACACAGAGTCTAGAACACATCTGTTGTTCAGCTCTGGGTCTCCCTGAGACTTTGCCAGTAAAATTGCTTGTTAGTTTCAGTTTTGCAGTCCTTAGAGGCAAAATGCTCACATGAAGTCTGTAGCCCTGATAAAGACTCTGACAGGTGTCCTTTGGTTGTGCAATTACAGGTTGAACCTCTCTAGTCCAGCATGCTCTCATCTGGCAACATCCATGGTCCAGCATGGTTTTAGTTAGCTGGATATCCAGTTATTATGGCTTTATGGTCCCATAAAGTTTGTTTATAGCCACCAGTCCTGTCTCTCAATGTTCAGTGCTGTTATTCAGCTGTAATTTACCCAAAGTGTCTTCTAAAAGCCCAGCAAGCTGTGGAAGAGTTGATAGTGTGCTAGACAATATTGACCTCCTGTGGTTTGTCAAATTCTGTCATTTGGCACTGGTCAGGTCCTGAGGGTGCTGGGTTAGAGAAGTTCAACCTGTGTTTTATGGAGAAAATTCTACTAGGGACTAGGTTACATCCAGCAAATTTTTGCCCCTTATGAAGTTAACAGTTATTCCACTTAGGCCCAGAAAGTTGTCATTATTGGAAATGTTCAGATGTTAAATATGTATGCTGTTAAAGAACAATAATTGTTGAAATTTTGAGAATGAAACCTGATTATTAAAAAAATGGGAAAGAGTAGTAATATGACTTCCTAATGGTTTTTTCTTTTGTTTGTTCAGTATCTATATCATGAGCTTGGTTCTGGAATGGATAAAGAACTGTGGTGGAGCTGCAGCTATGGATAAACTTAGTTCAGTCAAATCACAAATGATTTATGATGTTATTGACAGTTCAAATGGATTCTATGTGTAAGTTACAATGACTTGTTGCCTTGGCTTTTAATATGTTCACATTTCTGTATTTCAAAAACAGTGAAACTAGAATATCGCCAAATGATAACTCCCCTCTCACTGCCCAGGATTTTACCTTAAACTCCTTGTCTCTGGTCACTGTCCAAGGATAACTCAATCTGTTGCACTGGGGAGTTACTTAAATCTTAGCCTATACAGTTCAATTGTGGAAGTATATTAAGATCTCTCTTCTAAAAATTATGAATTTCAGTTCCTAGGATGTGAGTCTTACCTATGAAAGCTCATGCCCTAATAAATACATGTGTTAGTCTTTTAGGTGCTATTGTTATTTAGGAAAAAGGAGTCTATCTTCATTCACCTTAAGGGATTCATGGTCAGAAGGTGTTATACTATAACCTATGTTTGGTGTAGATAATTCTACTTTTTCCTGAAATTGATGTCTAGAAATTCTGATTAAAATTAACAGGAGGAGGATCAAGTCTAAAAGTAAACAGTGTAAAAATAACATGCTTATTTTAGTCAAATATATCTGCAGTTATTTTCAAGGATATCTAACCATGTGGCAGATTTGAAGGGTTATTAGTTATTTATGAGCTGAAGGGACCAAAAGCAACGTTAGACATAAGGTTGTGTCTACACTAGCAAGTTATTTCAAAAGATTTTTCGAAAGGGGGTTCTTCTGAAAGATCCCCCGGAGCATCTACACACAAAAATTGTTCTTTCGAAAGTCAATCGAAAGAACATGGCACTCCTTTTGAAATCACTCTTCCTTTCCCATTTCAGGAAGAGTACCCCCTTTCGAAAGCTTCTTTCAAAGAAAATGTGTGTAGATGCTCCACAGGCTCTGTTTGTTTTGTTTTGTTTTTTTTTAACTGAAAGAGTAGCCCTCATGGGACCTGATCTTTCAATCCCTGGCCCATTCTTTCGAAAGAGTGTCGGCTGGGTGGACACTCTTTTCCGAAAGAGCAGATCACTCTTTGATCTGCTTTTTTGTGTGTGGATGCCTTCTTTCAAAATAAGTTCTTTCAGAAGAGATTTTCTGGAAGGACTTCTTTCGAAAGATCTCTGTCGTGTAAACATAGCCAAAGCGAAATTAAACAGTTACCCTGAGTTAAAATAAGTAACAAACTAGTGAATATTCAAACTTTGTAGAGCTATTTTGCCTTTGGGATAAGACAAGAGATTCTTAGATTTAACCAGTTTTCCAAGATAGAGTGGGATTTTCAATGAAAGTTGGTTTCAGCCTTCATATGGCCTCTTCGTAATACCTGATACTTTCAGCCTATTCATTCTATTTGTGGACATAGCCTTTGGCAGTATGGTGATTGAGGTTTGAAATTACTCTACTGAAGTTAAAGGGAGGTTTTACCCCATTGATTTCAGTGCGAAGAGGATCAGCTCCTGACAAAAACACTGACAAATATAAAATGTTGCCAGCTTGTCACAGCCATACAACAGGCATGTCTGCATAGAGAGCTAGGTAATTTCCAGCTCAGGCAGACATGCCTGTGCTAGTTCTGATCAAGCTAGCGTGCTTGATAATATTGTCATGGCATGGAAGAGGCTGATTAGTTTGGCTAGTAAGGGTTTTAGCTAATTTCATATGCAAAACAGCTGGCATTACCCACTGGTGTGTTGCTGAAGTTACACTTCTATTTTTAGCACATTAGCCTGATCAGAACTGATACAGGTATGTCTCCTTCAGCTGGAAGTTTCTCTCCCAGCTTGAAGCACAGACATACCTGTAGTTGTGAGCAGGACATAAACCACTGAAATGGTGGGTAAATAGACTGTGTCTGAAAGCTTAAGTGGCAAATTACACTCATTCCGAGGTGTATGCTGCTTACCATTATGTATTGCACCATCGGCAGCTGCTAAGACAGCAACAGTTTATACTGTGTCTCTGATTAAAAGTACAGGCTTAACAGAAGCTGTCTCCCCAGCTGTGATGTGCCATGTAGGCAGGGGAATGCTTCTGTGACAAGCCTTTGACACACCTACTGTATTTTATACAATACCACAATCTACTTGGTGCACTTGTACTTTTCCATACATGAGATCACATAAAATACGTCATTTGATTTAGCTGTTAGCTTGCTTTAAATTATACCTGCATCATTTGACTAAGTTGCAATCTTGCAAAAGTTCCAGTGCAACAAGTTTCTCAGATGAGAGAGTTCAAATTCCCATGGCTGAAAGGACAGGCGAGACTGACTTGTGCGGCTAAACAAATATGCGATTACTGAGACTAATACAGGCATTGTGACTTCCATAGGTGGATTAAAAAGGAACCTAGATGAAGAAATAAAATATTGTAATTATATTTTTTGCAAATTTTCCAGATGCCCTGTGGAGAAAAAGAGCCGAAGCAGGATGAACATTCCATTCCGCATTGGCAATATTCAGGGGGATGAAGTGCTGGAAAAGAAATTCCTTGATAAAGCTATGGAATTGAATATGATCTCTCTGAAAGGACATCGGTAAGTACAAGCCTTCAATGGATTCATTTTGTTTTAACCTGTTCAGGGTTGTGGTTCAAAATGGGATGAAATGGTTGCCATTCTCCCTCTGCACTGTACCAGCACTATCATCTGAGTTGAGAGCACTGGGTTGGGCAATCCTGAGATTGTAACAGAAGCTCCTGCTTCTTTTGGTCTTGGAAGGTAGGAAAAAACTCACTTCCTGTTATTGCCATTCAAGTCTAATGGCTGCTCTTCTGAGTCTCGTTAGTCAGGAGTTGGCTCTTGAAGACAGATGCTACTACTATATTGGATGTACAACTTCAGGAGCAGAGGAGTAAAGTGTTAATTTGGGACTTGAGTGGTCTGGGATCAGTTTCCAGCACTTACACAGACTTTCCGGGGAAACTTTGAGCAATTCATTTGATTTCATTATGACTCAGTTCCTTGTCTGTAAAATGGGTTTAATAGCACTTTTGTATATCATAGGAGTTATGTGAGATTCCAATCCGTTAACCACTAGGATAAAGGAGGTCATATAAGTAACTAAAATAGATACTCAGCTCCCATGGACATCAAGGGAAGCCGTGTGGCCATATCAGAGAGAATGTTCCCTTTCATTATCGTGAATGTGAATTATTCCCGTATAGAGAGGGGAAGATAACTGTATGCAAGCATACCTTTGCTGATAGGTACGAAACTAACAATTTTTCTGCTCTCAATTCAGATCTGTGGGAGGAATCCGTGCTTCTCTATATAATGCTGTGACAATAGAAGATAGTAAGAAGCTTGCAACATTCATGAGAAGCTTCATGAAGCTGCATCAGTCATGAATGTGCATGAATTAGTGCAATGCTGCACATCTCTGAATAAAAACAAAGGATTTGTTGGTTTTTGTGAGGCTACAAAAATGCACAACTTCAGCAAACAAGAATTTTGGTTTCGTTTATGCACCTTTTGCAGGTAATTAAAGGAGGATGAAGGGTCCAATCCTATAATAGCTTGGGCATTCTCAGTTTGTTTAAATTGTGGACACTCAGTACCTGACATGATTGGCTCTTAAATTTGCAAAGCAGCTAACTTTATTTGGAATCTAACCATTGTTAATATTGTAATATACTGTCACTCAGATTCTGATGTAAGTCGTGCTGCTGCACATACATGGAAGTCAATGTGTTACTATGCATTTACCCTGGATTCTGTATTTCCATTCCCAATCTATCTGATGAAGTGGGTCTTGCCCATGAAAGCTCATGATCTAATACATTTGTTAATCTCTAAAGGTGCCACATGACTATTTGTTACATATGTAATTGTGATTATAAGCTATCCCAGTTGTGGGAGAAAAATCTTGTCATGTTTTGTTACCCTGGCTTCTACAGTTTTTTTTTTTTTTAAATTAATGCCTTGTTCTCACTCAGTTTCAGCAGTGCCTGGTACCATCTGCTTATTTCTATAAGAACTTCATAAATACCATGGACGTGTACATAAGGCTAGAAGTGATGTTAAACAAGAGAACTTGGTTAGTATGTCAAATACATTCCAAGAATGCAGCTCCATAGCCTCCAGGGATATGGATGTCAGCATTTCCAGACTTCACACCTAACTTTTAGACAGTAATTCACTGGCATGAGGCTCACTACCCCGAGGAGTCCCAGTATAGTAATAAACATCACTGTAACATGTATTTGGCTGGGATTTTTATTTGTTACATCTTTCGAGGACAATAAGACATATACATGTGTAAGATGTTTGTTTCTGCGTGCATTTTGTATTTGAAACCAGTGTAGGGTATTTAATTGTGTCTCTTTTCCCCTCTCCGCAAAAGCTACTCATTTTAATTCAACCGCCTGTTAAACTGGGTCCCTGACAGGTCACCTGATTATACCCTCCTCCTCCTGGCTAACTGCCCACAATCCCATCTTGTTCCTTGGCAGTCCAGATCACAGCAGCCAAAATAGTTTCTTTTGCTGGCTGATAGGACCGTATCTCCTCCCTTCCTTAGTTGCTTCATTAGCTTTCTTCCTCTTCTGCATCATTTCGGCTTTCTCATCTTCTGCCTGGGGCTCTGAACAATTCAGCTGGTGTACACCTTGGTTGGCCTCTTGTCTCCGTCACTCTGCCAGAGAGAACACCCTCCCCTCTCCTGCACACACTCTGCATACTGTTCCCTCACTTGTCCTAATTTCAGGCTTTCCTGACTCCTAAAACTCCCTCTCTCGCCCTTGTTTCAAGGACCTTCGTTCTACATGTAACTTTCCTAGCAACCTTTGTCTTCTGTGTAGCCCACAGTCACTAACCAATGCCAGTAAAAATGCTGCCAGCTGCCTTTCTTAAACCAAGGAACAAAAGAGTCTGTTCACAGGGTCATCCGGAACTCCTAACAGAATTGTGTCTGATTTTTGTGTTTTATTTAGGCTGTGAGCTCTATGGGACAGGAATGTCCTTTGCTTTTTATATAGTGCCAACAAGAGTGCTGAAGTCTTAATAATCTTTATTAAGGACCACTTCACCCCTGTGTAATTTCACTGAATTCAGTGAAGTTCCATCACTTGTGAATTAGAATCTAATCAGCAGGTTCTGTGACTGCTGTTTTAAGAAACCACTGCCAACTTATTTGTTCAATTCATGGAGAAAATAAAATCTTACAACACTGAGCAAACAATGCATCTCTCTTCTTTTGAGGGCTTCCAGGCTATTTTTCCTTCTGAATGAATGAGTAGTAAGTACTTTGTACAGATTGTACCTCTCTAGTCTGGCACCCTGGGGACCTGAGTGGTCATCAGCGAGGAAATTTGCTGGACCAGGGGAGGTCAGGTCTCTAGGCTTCCCTGGGGGCTGTCAGCCTGCTGACTGGGCTACCCACCTGGACACCACATGCTCCCAGGCTGCCTGTGAGGCTCTCTGCCCTGACTCACAGCCACAGGGCTGCTGGTGAGGTTTCCTGGCCCAGCTGTCCCTTGAGTGCCCCAGCCTTGTTCCCCACCACTGTAGGGCAGCGGGCAGGACTCCCAGCCACCAGCTCCCCAATACCTCCCAGGCTCCCGACTGCTGGACCTATCTTGGCCCATCAGCTCTGGACAGCTGGGGCTCTCTGGTCCAGCAACATCCAGGGTCCTGGCAGACCAGGGATGTTGCCAGGCCAGAGAGTTTCAACTTGTAGTATTTGTCCCCGTCCTGTTTATGGGAGACAATGGATTTCAGGAAGGTGGATTTTCGTGAACTCAGAGAACTGGTAGGTAAGGTCCCATGGGAAGCAAGACTGATGGGAAAAACAACTGAGAAGAATTGGCAGTTTTTCCAAAGGGACGTTATTAAGGGCCCGAAAGCAAGCTATTCCACTGCGTAGGAAAGATAGAAAATATGGCAAAAGACCGCTTTAGCTTAACCAGGAGATCTTGGATGATCTCAAAATAAAAAAAGAATCATAAAAAATGGAAACTAGGACAAGTTACAACGCAAACAACGCAGGAATGCAGGGGAAGATTAGAAAGGCAAAGGCACAAAATGAGCTCATACTAGCTACAGGCATAAAGAGAAACAAGAAGACTTTTTTGCTTCTAATGTATTTATAAAGAGGGAGACCAAGGATAGGGTAGACCCATTGCTCAGTGAGGAAGGAGAAACAGTAACAGGAAACTTGGAAATGGCAGAGATGCTCAATGACTTCTTTGTTTGTTTCTTCACTGAGAAGTATGAAGAAGGAATGGCTAACATAGTGAATTCTACTGGGAAAGGGGTATGTTTAGAAGATAAAATAAAAAAAAGAACAAGCTAAAAATCACTTAGAAAAGTTAGATGTCTGCAAGTCACCAGGGCCTGAAGAAATGCATCCTAAAATACTCAAGGAGCTGACAGAGGAGATATCTGAGCCTTTAGCTATCATTTTTGGAAAATAATGGGAGACAGGAGAGATTCCAGAAGACTGGAAAAAGACCAATATAGTGCCCATCTATGCAAAGGGGAATAAGAACAATGCAGGAAACTACAGACCAGTCAGTTTAACTTCTGTGCCAGGAAAGATAATGGAACAAGTAATTGAGGAAATCATCTGCAAACACTTGGATGGTGGTAAGGTGATAGGAAACAGCCAGCATAGAGTTGTAAAGAACAAATCATGACAAACCATTCTGATAGCTTTGTTTGAGAGGATAACAAGCCTTGTTGATAAGGGAGAAGCAGTGGATGTAGTATACCTAGACTTTAGTAGGGCATTTGATACGGTCTCACATGATATTTTTATCAATAAACTAGGCAAATACAACTTAGATGGGGCTACTATGAGGTGGGTGCAAAACTGACTGTTTAACTGTACGCAGAGATTAGTTATTAATGGTTCTCAGTCCAGATTCTTAAGTACGTACTGCTAACTTGCAAAAGGGGACTCAAAAGCCACAAAGCAAGTCAGAGGCAGTCATGGTGGTTGGGGATGTTAGTTGAAAATGCAGCCAAGTTGGAGGACAATGGGAGAAGACCACTTACCAAGAGACAGAAGGGATAGAACAGCTGTGAAGGCATAGATGAATTAGAGACTATTAGATGTCATTTGCTGCAGCCTAGAACATGAAAGGTGGGGTTTGGGTTTTTTAAATTACACTGTTCTGTATCATCAAGGGCAGGGATAATTTAGCAGTAGGTAGAAAGTACTGATGGTCAGAGGCAGGGAAATTGACTCAATTCTGCTTTCAGTTGGGGGCCGGGGAGTATTTTAAGAAGGTGTCTGAAAGCCCTGCCAATCCCCATTCTTCCTACCACTTACCACAAACCAGCCTTTTTACCACTGAAATGTAATTCCAGTAAGTTGCAGCTCTCTGAGGTGGTGTGTGAGAGAGACTGACCTGGAGCATTCTCAGCTGTTGGGAAAGGAAGCAAGGCCTTTGTGGGATCCTAGGCTGCAATGTATGGCCAGGGAGGTCTAAGATATCTACTGAACTCTTTGTGAAGGACCCATGAGGGTCCCCCTTATGTCTGAGAAGTTCTCCTTCCCCTGTGTGATTATTTTTTGGTGACCTTTTGGCTATTTATATTCTGCACAGGAAGTTGTAAAGGCTATGATTTAAAAAAAAAAGACTTTTTTTTTTTCTCAATATGACAAGTCACCGGTCATGAAGGAGTTCATACACTAGATGCTTATCTGTGGAGAACACATTGGTCAGTCTTAAAAAAACACCCTGTGTGGTGGAGGTTTTATGCCATCTCCCATGTGTGTTACAAATTGGGTGTATAAATTGCTGATTGGTTCAATGTCATGTACCATCTATTGAAGTCAGAGAAGTGTTGGAAAATGTGGAGCATTTCCCATACCTTGGAAGTCATTTTTCTGCTTAAGTTGATATTGTCGCAGAAATCCAGCATCATCGGAGCTGTGCAAGTTCCACTTTTGCCTTCCTGAGACAAAAGGTCTTTGAAAGCCAGGACACCTATGCTCAGACAAAGCTCCTTGTATACTGCACAGAGGTTATCCCAATGCTACTGTACACACATGAAATCTAAACAACATACAAACAGCATTTGAAGACACTTGAACAATATAATGAACGCTACCTCTGGAGAAGCCCAAATAGCTCTTAGAAGGATAGGTGCACAAACATTAGTGGCCTGGAAGAGTCAAACATGACCAGCATTGAAGCCATTATCATTCACTAAACTTGGCTGAACTGGTCACGCGGTTCGAATGTCTGATCAGTGCCTTCCAAAACAGGTTCTGTTTTCCAAGTTGAAGTAAGGACGCAGGAGTGTTGCGGGCCAGAGGAAGCAATTTAGGGACATGCTGAAAGCACATGTGGAAAAAGTGCAGCATTGTTATGGAAACTTGGGAGAACCTTGCCCAGGACTGTCCCCAGTGGAGAGCAGTAATCCATGAGGGGGTTGCACAATTTGAGAGGTCCTGCCTCAATGCAGATGAGAAGAAAAGAGCAACAAAAAACTGTTCTGCGCCCCTCCAACAGCTACCAACATCTGCCCCTTCTGTGATAAGATCTGCAGCTCCAGAACTGGGCTGATCAGCCATCAACAACTCACAAATAGGAAGGTGACCTGACTTCCTACTTGTTATCGGGTGACTGCCAAGAAGATTGTTAAAGCCACAGTTTTTAAAAAAACAACTGATAAAAATACTTCTCTACTTACACAGTATGTCTCATACTGAACAAATCTGAGGGGCCAGTCTGAAGTTTGAGGGCTGTTGTGGTGGTCTTTCTGCAATTAGGCACAAAAAGATGAAACAGGTATGAGCACTCTCATACTTGCACAAGTAGTCCTATTGGAGGCAATTCACATAGCAAATAATTTGCAGGATCATGTTTAGTGTTTCAACTGAAACTGAATTTCTTGTTTTTGTGGCTTAAAGATAGAGTAGCTCCTAGTTTCTTCTCTTCACAAGGTAGTTTTTTACAGTTTTACTAAAAGTAATGGGGATCACTTTTTCAACTGCATATAACAGATAATCCATTTTATACCTTCTGCCCCATCCTAGGGTGATGGTTAGTAGGGGAAAGCAGTAATAACCTTTAAAAAATGGACAGGGTACTTTGAGAGATTAGAGGCTCTCAAATTATGGTGACAGGATCATTAGATCTGGCATTGGAGCATCATATAATTAATGTTTTTATTTTCCTTTGAGAAACTGTAAAACAAGCAGGGTGAACCTTCACATTTGATAAGAATGTGCATAATTATAAAGTGAAATGTTGCTGGGTTTTATATGAAATCACTTTAATTGGAAAGAGGTATCTTATTCCTGTTGGTAATTGGGCTCTTGATAATTTTAAATCAGAATTCATGACAGTTTGTGATAAATAGGCTTCTTTTAGACAAAGGAAGCTAAGAAGTTATAATTACTCATGGATTACTCCTGAACATTTGGAAGGGGTTGATCAAAGAGAGAGAAATATATAGAAAAGCTAGTAGCATTTAAACATTTATTTTTTAAGCAGCTAAGCTAAAAGTGCATTTGATGTGACAAACAAAAGCTGTATAAGTATTTGAAATCCTGCCAAATAAGATGGATCTTATAGGAGTTCACAGTGCATGGAAAGAGAAAATGGGGTATTTTGATAAATGAATTGGTCTGCAAAAATAGAGTAGAGAATGACGAGAGATGGATTGAAATTGTAGGATAAATTACTAGTAGAATAATTAGAAATAATTATCAATATAATTAAGAAATCTGATCACATACTTTTGTATGTGATTCTTTTTCCTTTGATTAACGTGAAAGTCACTAGTAGATAACTAAAATCAGAGGGATATACTGATGTACTTAGATCAGTATTTAAAATGTTCTTTGTATGTGTGAGAAGTGTTTGTATTGGAAACAAAACATTTGAAGATGGTGAATTATAAAGCCAGGTGTTCTTTCTATACTTGGACAAATGAAAAATTCAAGTTCAGAACAATCCTGAACTTTTTGAAAATTCAGGTCTACCCTCAAACTTTGCATTTTGGGGCCATCTCTATTTTACATTTCATATTACAGGTTGCACCTCCCTAATTGGGATGCTCTTATCTGGCAGAACCACTGATGTTCCCAGGCCAGAGAGCTGGGGGCCAGGATTCAGTGAGCAGAAGGGCTAGCAGCCCTGGCTCCGAGGGTTGCAGGAGCTGGGGCCCATTATGTTAGCGGCATCAGAGCTGGGAGTCGAGACTGGGACACCCTGGCTGGGGCCAGCAGCAGGGTGGCCAGCCGGGGCTGGAAGTAGAGAGGGGGCAGGAGCTGGGGACCATTCCAATCCAGCAAAATCTCTGGTTCCAGAACCTAGCTTGAGAGGTAAAATGATGACAGAGGTAAGTCAGCCTCATGTAGCTTCATAAGCATTAAAATAACAATGGTTGAGTCATCAATTGTTGGCAGACTTCCTACTTTGTTACATCCAGGCTAAACCTGGGGAAGATCCTAGAAAAGGGATGGTGGGTTTTTTGGTTTTGGAGAGCTGAGAGAGAGAGTGCCAAGGCTAGGAGTGTGCTTTCCAGCTCAAGTAGACACATGCCAGCATGTACAAGTAGCAGTGTAGTGGAGGGTGGCATAAGCAGAAGCTCAGGTTCCTACTTCAGTGGCTCTCTTAAGGGAGCCAGGCTGGTGTGCTCAGGGAGCTAGATCTGGCTGCCCTGCTACTTTTAGCATGTTAGCTTGAGCAGAGGTAGTTGCAAAGTATGTTCACAGCTTCAGGATCGACATACCCTCAAAGATAGAGGGACCCAACTGCAATCAGTGTAGAAAGTTCCTCCCAACTCAGAGAGTGGAAATAAGCTGGACCTTTGAGATAGTCTAAGTTTTGCTAGGGAAATGCATACCTTTACTCTGCAGCTGGGAGTGAGCACCACTGCACTAAAAACAATAATTTGGACATTTGGTATGGGGATAGAGTTCAGGTTGTCTCGGACCTGGAGGTGGGGTGGATAGACTTGAAGTCCTGAGTTTTGTAACACCCCCTCAGCTATTCAGTGTGCTAGCTTGGAGCTGGTTAGCCTGGGTCTGCAGTGATTCTTTACTTGTATGTCTTTGATTGCTGTATACCTTTGGGGCAAAATAAATCCAACTGTTTTGAAGCTGCTATCTTTATATAGCAGCCAAATGTACGCTGTCATGGGCTCCCCTGGAGAAACTGTTGCAGAGATGAACTCCAGCTGGGCCTGTTGAATTAGTCACAGTTGGTACCCAAAGGGCTATAACAGACCTGAATGAGTGAATTCCAGACTTTCTCTAAATGAGACTATTTTGTTAGTCTTTAAAGTGCTACATGACTGTGGATTTCTTTTGTTAGAATACAGACTAACACGGCTACTTCTCTGTTACTGGTCCAGAGATGTTTGGGGAGGCAGGGACAGACCTGGGATTACTACCAGAGATAAGTGGCACAAAAAAATAAAGTGATCGGCTGTATGATTCCCAGCCTCAAGGGCTCGTGTATGTCAGCAGCTGGGAATGCTGCGAAGTGTAGCATTTGTGTCTGAGGGGACAGAATGTCTCACATCACATTTAACAGATTCTGTATCTCATTTATAATGTTGTTTTAAGAAAGACTCATGTTGTTATGAAAAGAACAGACAAACCGTTCATTCCATAATGGCTGGGTGTTTCTATAAGTATACTTAGAAAGCAAGCTCTTTTCTAAGAAACTGTTCAGGAAATGAGCTTGTTTTACCACTTTTATAAACAAGTATTTACCTCCTTATTAAGAGAAAATATAATTGTTTCTGTAACACAGCCCTAGTGTTGTATTAATTCCAATGGAATAACTTCTGACTCTTGGATTCAGGTATTAACTGGACCCTGTAGCTGCCCTCTATTATAAAGAGGTTTGTTAGACAGAGATCTCAGCCTGCTTAGTAGCATGACAAACATCCCTTAAACCTTTAAAATAATTTATTAATGATATAGCAAAACAATTACAACATTTCAAAATGGGAAGGATTAAAGGAGGATTTCATTTCAGCCGTAACCATGAACCCTTTTTCCTTTAGGGAAAGAAACCTTTTAGAAGAGGCCCACTGCTTGTTTGGCCGTCCCATAGCTGGTATTACAGATGTAAAACCCATTCTTTTGGGGAAAAGAGAAGTTGTAAAACTCCAGTCCATTCTCAAAAAGACACATCCCCCACTTACATACACAAGGTAGAAAATGCAACTTCTGTCTCTAGTGCTGACAAAAGCCCCAGTCCCACCACCCTGGGAGGAGGGGACAGAGTTCCCTCTGACATCGTCCATCATTGGACAGGTTGAAGTTTCTTATGTGTAACCCCAATATTGAAATTGTGTGTGGATGTGCACCACCTGTACAATAAAATCTAGCCGGAAGTGTATATTTTAAACAATTCATAGGTATGAAAAGAAAAAAAATAAAAGTATCAGAGGGGTAGCCATGTTAGTCTGTGTCCACAAAAACAACAAGAAGTCCTGTGGCACTTTATAGACTAACAGATTTTGAAGCATAAGCTTTTGTGGGCAAAAATCCGCTTAGTCAGATACGACTACGTAGCATCAGACGACGCGGCCCTTTGTACACAAAAGCTTATGCTCCGAAGTATCTGTAACAAAAACAAGTGTTAGTTAACAAGGAACAATACTTAAGATATTTATTTAATAGGAAACCAAATAAAACAAAAATTAACACTACCCTTGGAGTATATTTATTATCATCCTTTCTAATAATTCAAGCTAGTAAACACACCAAAATGGGATCCACGGAGAACAGCTACATAAATAAAATCAAAGACCTGGCCATTTAGTAAAAGCATAAAAATATGCACCATAACCCCAATCTAACAACCTACTCCTACAGGTCACTAAACCTTCAGCATCTCGACTACTAAAGCTGCTCTCAGAAAATGAAGCATCTGCTAGAACACTTGCATGCTATGGACTTTTGCAATTCAAAAAACTCTCTCTTGTATCAGAGAAGTGGCCGAGTTAGTCTGTAGCTCCAAAAATGACAAGAAGTCCTGTGGCACCTTATAACCTAACAGATATTTTGGAGCATAAGCTTTTGTGGGCAAAGACCCACTTCATCAGATGCATGTATATTATCCACACATAGCTCAGTTTTAAGATGCTAAACAAATTATGAGTTAATTAGAAATATAGTCCTGCTATTCATATAAATATTAAAACAATATTTACAAGCCAAAACTCTACCAGGTAGCAAAGATCTGGCCTTAATTCTAATACTCCTGCCCAAATAAGTTCTAAAACATTATAAAAATCACTTGGCCAAAGAAACAATATTTACAGTAAAGTTTTTCCAGTTTTAACAGTATCACATATACATTAGTAAGACAGGATTTTTTTTAAAAAAAAAAAAAATCAAGATCAGAATTTTTAGATATCTACAACACTCCTAAAAATTCCATTAACCGATCCTTTTCTCTGTTACCTTAAGCCATTAAAACCAATGCAAACTTTCTTTGAAATGTAATCATGCAAATGTCACGAGCCTCACCTTTCCTCTAGGATTCATTCACTAAAGCCTGAATTATGCTGAGGCCATGAGTGGCCCCGACTCCTGCTGCAGCCCAGATGGGAATAAGTCAGGAGACCCCAAACAATTCCTCACCACACCACACCAATACCACCACCCACCCATCCATCCACATTTCCCCCAACCTGATACAATTGGTTCCCACCTGTGCCCCAGCCCCGCCAGAGCCTGTGAGAGAGTCCTGTCTTCGTGGCACCAACTGCCACAAACTCACTCCCCGTTCCCCTCTCCCAGCCCACCAAACCGACCTACCCCATGCAGTCTGCTCCCATCTCTCCCCTTTCCCTAACCCAGCTGGAGACTGGGAAAGAATACAGGGAAGGAAGAGGGAATACGAGCAGCTAGTTGCTAGAAAGAGTAATTGCTTTCCTCTTTACTTGGCTAGCTGCCATATCCTAACTGAGAGGAAAGATACCCCTCCCACACATCACTTACTCCTTTCCCCCTCCTTATGTACCCTCCCTGCCAGGGGGCAACATGATCCATAGTCCTGAGCAGAGAGCTGCTGCAGCTAAGTGAGAAGTGCCCCTCCCCAGTGAGGCAGCTCTCTGCAGGGCAGTCATAAGTAAGTAGCTGGGAAGACACCCAGCTTACAGGGAACCTTGTGATGTTAGTAGTGGGAAGGACCAAAGTTGAAGCATATGAGCTACAGTCCCAGGCAGGGGGTCTGTAACCTGAAGTCAGATGCCCAGGCCTGAAGCTCTCAGGCTTTAGGTTCAGTCATGGGTGGTGGGGCTCAGGCTTTCGTTTTGGCCTCACACGCCGTTAAAATTGACTTGTGATGCACTTTGGGGTCCTGACTCACAGTTTGAGAACTGCTGTGGTAGATCCCAGGAAAGGCAGCCAAGGTGGTAAAGCCTGCAGCAGAGGTGGTTGTAAGACAGCTGCTGCTACTTGTAATTTTCTCTCAAATGTTTTTTTTATATATATTTTATAAAGAATGATGGCTGGAATAGCCCACCCTCATTATTTTGTTCAGTAATTGTGTAATGTCTGATAAACCAATTTTGTTCCATTGATTCCTCAACCCACGTCTCCCATACCAAGCATCCTGGTGTCATATCAGAAGGCCTTCTATATCACAACCCTTATATCAGAAAGCCTTTCGTACTAATTCAATCCTTTTGTCTTCTTTTTACATCTTTTCCTATCAACACTTATTATTATAGGTGATTAAGGCATTTTAAGAACTTCCACTCACTTTTTCACAGTAGAGTTCAGAATTTGGCTAAATTTGTGCACCAAGTATCACAACCCTTCCCCTCATCTTTCAGCTCTTCTCACACCAGAAACTGTAATGGTTCTCCACTACCTTTTATGAAAATTGACTTATGAATTTAAATATGCATAACTTGGAGATGCTTTGGGCAAAATACCTCATGTAACCTATCAATTTAATGTTACATTCTGTTGGATCTGTGTATTCTATTTTGATGCATGTATAATTCTCCTGCATGAAGTTAGAAATATGAAATGTAAATCTGTTTATAGTTTTCAATGTGCTGATGAGGGCCATTGCTCTTGCTATGGAATCTTAGTGACTGAGAGAGCAACTTAACAATTTGTAAACATCCATGTTTGTCCTGTAAGTCTAGAAAGGGGTTGTTACCAGGAAGACATGTGACAATACCACCTGGTACTGAAAGCCATTTTGAGCCAGTGTTTTTTTCCATGATAAGGGAGTGGGTATAAAACAAAGGTTTCCCACCCTTGGAAAGAGACTTTTTCTCTTTGGCCTACCTTGGAAAGCTGCTTAACATGCCTTAAGAGGAGACAAAGAACTATTAAAGGCCATTGACTCAAATCAGAGTAGGGCTGTGTCTACACAAGCCCAAACTTCGAAATGGCCATGCAAATGGCCATTTCGAAGTTTACTAATGAAGCGCTGAAATGCATATTCAGCGCTTCATTAGCATGCGGGCGGCCACGGCACTTCGAAATTGATGCGGCTTGCCGCCGCGCGTCTCGTCCAGAAGGGGCTCCTTTTCGAAAGGACCCCGCCTACTTCGAAGTCCCCTTATTCCCATGAGCTGGGAATAAGGGGACTTCGAAGTAGGCGGGGTCCTTTCGAAAAGGAGCCCTGTCAGGACGAGACGCGCGGCGGCAAGCCGCATCAATTTCGAAGTGCCGCGGCCGCCCACATGCTAATGAAGCGCTGAATATGCATTTCAGCGCTTCATTAGTAAACTTCGAAATGGCTATTTGCGTGGCCATTTCGAAGTTTGGGGCTCGTGTAGACGTAGCCCAGGAGAGCAGCTCTAGTCTGAAGATTTTCCTTGAGATGAGAATACCTATTTAGGGTAAGAATCTACACCTGATAAGTTCTCAGTGAAGCTAGAACAAGCTATGCTTTTTCTTTTGATTTCAATTTACTACCTTAATTTGATCTGTCTGTTTTCACTTACAACCACTTAAGTCCTACTGTTTATGCTTCATAAAAACTGTTTTTAATCAAGCCCAGTATAAATAATTGTTACCTGGGGGCGGGGGCACCACTGTGCATCTCACCCTTTTTTGACAAAGGGGGCTTACCTGATGAGCCTTCTCTGTGCAAAACTTTTTTTTGAGAGAGATGAATTTATTTGGGTTTTGAGCCCTTTTGACAGGTTGGATTTGACAGGTGCCCTAAGCTCATCCCTTAAAGGCACACTTACTTTCCAACACTACAAAGCCCAGGTGGTCTGGTTGACAGTCATGTACCTTTACTACAAGATTCTGGTGCTTGTCTAGGGACATTAAACACGCATTTAAAATAGAGCAAGTCTTTCCTGACTTCACTTGTGTAGGTCATCAATTGCTGTTAATGACACTGGGGCAATACACAATCACAAATGGAATTAAGGTTAGTAGCTGGGGAGGATGGGAAGCTGTAGAGGAAAACAAAAAAAAAATGCTCTGGGAAATGCTCTGCTAGAGTAGTCAAAGGCTCCTAGGTGTCTCCTGTCACTTAACTGCAGCAGAGAATGAAGCAGAGCCCAGCTGCTCATGGTACCTCATCAGGAGAATATAAGAAGTTAGGTGAGCAGAAGCTGGGCTCTTCTAATCCTTTGAGCAGGGGGTAGAGACCAGGCTAGGATTTCTCTGGGTGTAGTAGAGAAATTTAAACTAGAGTGCTGTATCCTCAAGTAGGGGGAGAGAGAGACTCTAGTAAGTAGTGAAAGGGATCTGAGATGATTGTTCTTTTCTGGCTTTTAAAAGGGATTAACTATTTATTTTAACCTTGTTTTGTCTAGTCTCTACTACTTGGAAATAGGGATTAGACTGAATGACAGAGGTGAAAGGGGTATTTAACTCTGCGTTAAAGAAACACTTTTTATCACCAGAGGCTTGCTCTGGAACCATTGCTTTGGGGAACTGCAGAGATAGTTAAATTCAGAAACTGGTTTCCCTACCCCTTCACAATGGCATAACAACTGCCACTATATCTATTAGAGTGACCAAGCCTCTGGAAAATGAGACCAAAGGTGCTAGTGTATGAAAGTCAACTCATAGTTATTTTGGTATCTGTGATTACAGATGCTTTTTCTTGCAAAATAAATGGCTTTTAAGATAGCTGTATTCACAGTGGCATTACCTTTATAGCTTGCTTTAATGAAGGTGTTTAATTCTCCAGAAATAGTTTTCTATGGGTATTGCTGAGAATAGTACAAAGTGTAGTCAAGGAAAATCACTGCTAGTTTTACTATTGCCAGAAATCTTGCCACTGTACCATATTTTTTCTGCAATATGCTGCTGGCCATACTAAACAATTTTAGGTTTCCTGTGAAAAGTATTGTTTTAAAAAATAACTCTGCCAGCAATGAGCCTACTCCAGAAATTTTTTAATTGCTCGTTAATGTAGTCTTTGGGTGGCAGAAGCTGCTTGGCCTTCAACTCTGTACCATATGGTTACAACAACCATGCATTAATAGTCCATTAAAGTACACTTTGTAATGTTTGTATTTCTTAATTTGTATTGTCTACTTTAGGTCTAGGGAAATGAGGGTATAAATTAGATTTATCTATTCAGCCATCTGAATTTTTGAAAGGTTATCTCCTATTGATGACACATTATCTATAAAACAGAGGAATTAAAATCATCTGCTTTGATGTCATTTCATTATAAAGAGTTGGTGATAATTAGTAAGTAAGGAGCAATTCTGCAATGCTGGTGTTGCAGTGAGTAGAGTCAGTGGCTTAGGGACCCATATTTTGCTTTATGGATTGCCCTGATTTCTGTGGTGCTCTCTGTAAAGTCATACCTATGGGGCACTTGTAGAGCTACATTCTGCCTCACTTACTATTGTGTTTCCCATCTCAAAGTACCCATTAGTGTTCCCTTGTCTTAATGTGATCTAAACACAACCCCTCTACTGGACTCCCTGCTCCTCACATATTCCATGAAGTCTGGAGAAGGCATTAAAGCAGTTTTCTAACTCAGAATAGGAAGTGAAGAGCTGTATTATTTGATGTGGTGCAATACACTTGTGCCATGTTGAACTGCAGAGGAAGAATAGAGATGGCACTCTGGCTGGTAGAGGACTTGTGTGCGAGTCTCTAACCAGCTGCAAACATTTAATCAAAAGCCATAAACTCAGTCAAGTTGTGTGCAGAACCACCACAGCAAGCATATGACCTTGTAATTGTAACCCCTATCCTCCACTGCTTGACCTGATCCCTCAATTTCACTCCTCATTTGCCATATCTTGTTAGATTATAAGATCTGCAACACACAGAGGATGTGTTTTATCTGTCTTAGAAGTACTTAGCACACTTTGGATTGGAAGTCAGCTTTGATTGCATTGGATGCATTGAATGCCCATCATTTTACTTTACAAAAGACAAAGCAGGCCTGAATTTTGCCTTCATTTTCCAATTTGGGAGATGTCAGTTTGCTCTTCTTTAAGGAGGCTGCTAATCACTTCTGTGCATTATCATCAGGGAGTGATGACACTTGGTAGCTAAAGACAGAGCCATAAATACTTTCATGCGGAGTAGCTATCATCAAGTGAAAGCTTCCCTGTAAGTTTCTCACTGTAGGCTAGTCACGAGTATTTATTTTTTCTTACAAATTGCTATGCATGGCTTATTTTTATTTGTGTTGTGGTAGCATTTGAAGCAGCTATAGGCAACCCAGGCTAGTGAGTGGGTCACATGAATGGCCCTCATTCATCTCAGAAGGGTGCAAGATCGTTGTAACCAAGGCAGTCTCCTAGGATATTATAGTTTTTGCTAACTGCTTGCATACTGGAATTTACAGGGTGTGCTGATTGAACTGTACCAGCGCTTTGATTGGATGGAGAGCATGCACATGGCTTTCACAGTCCATTTTGAGTAGTAAAGGGACTTCGAAGTACCAGCAGGTGAGCCACAGCTAGACGCAAGCCAGCACTACGAAGTTTAAAACTTCAAAGATTCAGCTGGGGGTGGGGAATTTGCTTAATAAAGTGCTGCATATGCAGCGCAGCACTTCCTTAGTAAACTCCCAACACCCTATCTACCATCCTCCCTTCGAAGTATGGAGGTAGAGTAGACACAGCCTCTGTTTCTTTTCTGTGAACCATCGTCTGTTACGTTAAACTGCTAGGTACTCAGACTCCAGCATAATTACTTTTATTCCACCGTAAAGCCCTTTCAACTCCATCTGTTCTGTGAAGCATTCCAATCATAATGCCAGCTCTGTTTGTTCATTATGTTAAACCTATTCATTTTATTAGATTGTCAGAACCTTAAATCTATCTTCAATATTTTCAACCATATAGTGTTTGCAAAACGTGTATGTGCTGCCTAAAGGGAGACACTCAGATACTACGTCGATGAGGGCAATATAAATACACATATGCATTTATTTCGTATGATAGAATAGAACCTCAGAGTTCCAATCGCCTCTGAACCTAGCTTATTCATAATTCTGATCAAAGTGTTACAGTTGTACATCCAAAATTGACAACTGAACATTGATTTAATACAGCTTTGAAATGTCATTATGCAGAACAAAAATGCTGCTTTCCTTTTTTTTTTTAAAGTAATTTACATTTACCACATTACTGTACTGTATTTGCTTTTTTTCATTTGTCTTTGCTGATGCCCAGTTGTGTACTTCAAGTTCCAAATGAATGGGGTAGTTGATCGGCCAGTTCATAACTCTGGTATTCGTAACTTTTGAGGCTCTCCTGTAGAATACAGCTTTTACTGCCTTCCTATCTACCGTTATTGCCGAGAAACCCTTTGGCCAGTCACTAAGGATGAGTTTATCAAATCAATGTATATTACAGTTTGCTTAGGAATTTACAGCATTAGATTATAGACCACTGTGGTGAAAGCATACGTGTTATTTGAATGACGGAAAAAAAAGACAACAAAATATCCTTGTCAGTTGTGGAGTCCAAAAAAATTAACAGATTCAAATAGAACTTTCTGAATGGAAAAGGCTGATTAGAAACTGGATTGTAATTTGGACAGTAAATCCTCTTTATAATAGTCTGCTGTCATTAAGTGTCCATGTTGCGAAAGAGAACTGCACTGTTAACTCCCTCAGACTGAACCAGAAGGGGAAAACGATAATTTCATTGCCAAGCAAAAAGAAAGGCTCTGCTCAATAAAGATCAATCACATTTTTCTCATAAAAAGGAAGGCTTAGTAGCTAATGCCAATGTAAATGGATGTGTGACCATCAAAACCTTTCTTAGTGGTTTTTAAAGGTCATTACTTACTATTTGCCTTTTAAATTTCTTAAACTACAGATTCAGCAAACTTGCCTGATTTGGCCGTGGTTAATAATTCTGTCGGGTGCTGAGTGATCTTCTCACTAGAACACAAACTTTCTCATATTGGATGAGACTAGTGACCCATCCAGTCTAGAACTTTGTATCTGGTTGTGGCCAGGATCAAATGTTTCTGGGGAACGTGTAACCTGCCCTTAGAACCCATTAATCAAAGCACCCAATCACATTCTTCCATAGAACTTAAGCATGTGATTGAATGTAAGAGTGTGATTTAGGGATTTGCTCTGTCAGGCCTATAGAGGACAATATTATCATTCCTGTACAAGAAGTTTCCTTTTAAACTCAGATGGCTGTGACTGACATGTCTTGAAACATGTGGGTTGATTTTCCTTATAAATACTTGTCTGGGCTAGTAGGATGACATTCTAACAGTTTAGATCTGTGGTGTCCAACCAGTTCTAAAGCAGTAGCCACTATACTGGCTACTGCTGTTGTGAACTGGCAGGATTATTCTGAAAATATATTTATTGTAGAAGCCCACTAGCCACGCTTAACTGGTCAAGTAGCCATACGTGGCTAGTGGCTAGCCAGTTGGATGCCACAGGATTAGATATGTCTGTTTTTTTCCCCACAGTATTTCAGTAAGACTTTGATCTCATTCTTACCCTGTGTCAGTGAGTTCCACAGGTTTGGTAAATATTATAAAATGAATGACATTTTTATCATTTTCAGATATGCTTCCCTTTACTTTCTTCAGGTTTTCTCTTATTCTTTTACTACAAAACCTGTTAAAGTAATATTATTGCTGTCAAAATCTGGAAATATTGAAATCTTTGCCTGGATTATAAGAATAGTAAGTAATTTTTAAAGAATCTGCACTTATTTATAATTTGCTTCTGATATGGCCATTACATGCTTCAAGCTTTCCAAGTAAGAAAAAAGGATGGCCCTGTTTTGAGGAGCTCACAAACTAACTACAGGCAAAGAAGCAGAAAAGAACAGGAATGGGTATCATTTAGAAGACTGGACAGCCTTGGCAACATTAATGTAATTTAAGGTTGTGTTAACCAGATTGGCAGTAGATTATTACCCTGTTCCTTGAAAGGAAATGACCAATCATTTCTCCAATTTTCCAGTATCAGCCTATATATTTATGTATTATAATAATTAGTTTGTGTGGGGTAAAAAGTGATATTGTATAGTATTTAGTTGACATCTGGATAGCTGCCCAAAGCACAAGTCCAGAAAACCAAGAATGGTTTATTCCAATGTGTTCAATCTGCTGAGTATGAAAGGAAACAGGATTATCAAAACCAAATTATTGGTCCTCTTTCAGTGTGTTGTCTGCAAAGAGTTGAAAGTTTGGCTTCCGTACCTTTATGTGAATTAATACAACATCTAATGGCAGACAGAGCTTCCAAATGTTTTTCTATTTTCTAACCTTTTGTTCAGTAATATGCAGACTAGACTCTATTTTTTATTATAGGCCAAATAATTCAGTGGTTAGCCAGGGAAAATCTGCAGTGTAGGCCTGACCTGTAGATTTTAGCCCTAGACATTCAGTGTGGGCCCTGTCTCACATTTTATTAGATGAGCAAAATGAAAAAACTCTGGGAGTGAAAAACAGTGTGCCAGAGACAGAGAGCTCCAAAAGGCATGTGTCTTTTCCCACAAAATATTCTGTTGTTTTCAGTATGTAAACTGGGGACTAGTGAAATGTTGTAATTTGAACTGAATGTTATTGGGTTTTTATTCTGTCTGGAAGAGACTGACAGAAACAAGGAAGGAAAAGGGTGAAAGAGGACAATTTTAATACAGATACGTCATAGAGGGCACCTGCTTCAGCATGTCTGGTGAATAGGCATAATTCTATCCCTAAGACATGACCTACTCCCTTCCCCTTTGACTAGAAAGTAATGGTTTGTTAATTTGGGAAATCTGCACCTTCCCCGCAACAGAGTAAATGAGTTACAGTGGTGCCAGTTGAGCCAAAAATAGGCAGAAGTTCAGCTTGTTTCAGGCTGAATTGGCTCCTGTTTGCATATTGGCCAGGTTGTGGGTTTTTTTGTTTGTTTGTTTGTTTTTGACATTCAGGACTTTCACAGTGACTTGTAGCTGCTTGTTTTTTGATTGGTTCCTGGAGTTTGCCCACCTGTGGTTCCAGTCACAGCCTCTCTGGGCATAGTAACAGCAAGCATGTGACTGTTAAGGGACTTAAGAGGTCCAGTACCTTTGTTCAGCTCCTGAATCTGGGACTTGGTCAGCTCTCACTGAATGGTATCAGAGAGGTCGCCATGTTAGTCTGTATTTTCAAGAACAACAAGGAGTCCTGTGGCACCTTATAGACTAACAGATACTTTGGAGCATAAGCTTTCGTGCGCAAAGACCCTCACTGAACATCACTGCCCCAGGAGATGAGAGTAGAGGTTGGGGGAGGGGTCCTGTCTTTGTTTAAAGAAACAATTATGATTCTTTAGGGTGTGAGGAAAAACTTCGAGCCAGGTTGCTGAGTCGGGGAGGGAAGAAGAAAAGCCATCCCAAGGGCTGTGGACGCTGCATGTTTTTTTCGAAAGTTCTTCTTTTGAAAGAGTGCGTCTACACACAAAAAAGCAGATCAAAGGAGTGGACGTTTTTTTTTTTTTTTTTTTTTGAAAGAGAGCGTCCACACAGCTCCCACTCTTTCAAAAGAATGAGCCAGGGATTGAAAAATCCGGCAGCATGAGCACTGCTCTATTGAACAAAGGGCCCCTGGAGCACCTAAACGTGCTTTTGACCAAAAGAATCTTTCAGAAAAAGGTGCTCTTCCTCATCTGGGCGAGGAAGAGGGCCTCTGGAAGAAGTGCTGCATTCTTTCGAAAGGAATTCAAAAGAGTGTGTGGATGCTCTGCTTGCCCTTTCAGAAGAGGGCCTGATTTTCCGAAAGGACTTGCTAGTGTAGATGTGACCTGTGTGTGTGGTGGAAGCTCCACATGCACATCCTCAGTGACAGCGGTGTGGGCAACTGTGTGTGTGGATATTTTAACTTTTAAAGTTCCAATTTGACTAGTTCCTTCTAGTTCCTGACTGCCTGAGCTGCCTCTTTGGGCGCTGCAGCAGAGCAGTTCCAGGGCACCCTGTGGGACAGTTGTGCAAGAGGTTAAGCGGGGTGGAGGGTGAGGGGAGCTACCAATGGCCAGGAGGCAGGGTGGGGGTGGGAAAAGTGGAGGCCCAAAGAGGAGGAAGCACAAAGAGTAGTACAAGGTGAGGCAAAAGAGGGCAGGGTAGATTTCTGGAGGTGCAGTGGGCCCACAGAATGCACCCCAGGGGATCCAGTCACACACAGCCTTTTAAAGGGATTTGCTTGTTTTCAGCCTTGTTTTGAATTGAACTGGATTAACTTGCATTTTAGCACATTTTGAAAGCTGGGGTTACTTATTTACTGTGTGAGGTCTGGCAACCCTGGTTTGCAAACCTGGGAATCCACAAAATGGGTCATATGTATTATGTGAAAAAGTAGGAATGTAGTAAGGATGGAGGAGTACATTTTCAATGAGCTGTGTGAAACCCCATCCAAGTTAATGGGAGTTCTTGGTTTTAAGGGAGATCAGAAAGTGGCCCATTGACTATAAGGAAAATCATACAACTAAAAGCAACACACAGTAGTTTTGGGAGATACCCCTACGTGTCCTATAACAGGCTGATGTCTCTTAGGTCACTCATGACCACGAAGCATAATGTCTGTCATGTGCAGGAGGAGTGTGCATGTGTTGAATAAGTCTATTTGCCAGTTGCCTTTGAGATTAGATTGTTTCACACACTTGTGGGTCAGTTTCCAGCTTGGTGTGCTAAGTCAGACAATTACAAAAGCTGTAGTTAGTTGGCAGTTTCACCCGGACCTGCTCTGGTAGTCAGGGAATAGGAGAGAAATGGCAACAAAGATATCCAAGCTCTTCCCAGGGTGCCAGATAGGGAAGCTGTGGTTAGGAGAGTTTCATACTTCAGAAATATAATTGGTGAGGGGACTTTCCCATATTAAGATAATGACAGTTTATTATAATAATTGGGGCATATTCTGCCCTCAATTATATTTTTGTAACCTCATTGGCACCGTATGACTCAGAGGAGACTTTGGCCGCAGGCCTTCATTTTGGACAGGAAAGGCCCATCTAGTTAATGACAAAGAGACCTGGAAGACTGGATTAGATGCTGTAGAAGAGGCGCGATTATAGCAAGCAAGGGAGACAGAGATCAAAAGTTAGCTCTTTGAAAGAACAGACCGTACTCCTTGTTATCGATATACTACCGTAAAAGGAGTGCTATCTATCCGTCTGTTACACTGTAGTCAAGAGCATTCTCTGGGGATCCCACTCCTGACAGCAGCCCCCGCTGCCCTTCTCCCCTTCCCCTCTTCCTGCTACATGTCCGTGCTCACCCCCCAACTTCAGCCCCCATAGTCCCTCTCCCTTCTCCTCTTCCCACTACACTTCTGTGCTCCCTCCCCCTTCCCCTCTTCCCACTACATTTTTGTGCTCCCTCCTCCCATTCCCAGCCCCTCCATTGCCCCCCAAATGCAGATCCTCTTCCCTGGAGCTGGGGTGAAGCTCCATGCCCCTGCAAGCTCCCAGCCCCAGGGCTGCCAGGGTTCCCCTGGCCCCAGCTGCTCCTGACCCCAGGCTTGCCAGGGTTCCCCTGGCCCTGGCCAGATCTACAGGGCTGGAGCTGCTGGCGGAGCTCTGTGCCCCAGCCAGCTCCCAGGGGGCTGCCAGGCTACCCCCAGCCCTGGCTGGATCCTCAGGGCTGGAGCAGCCAGCGAGCTCACGGCTTGGAAAGATGGCCAGTCCAGTCCCCACAGAGTGCTGGCATATGGGACTCCCCTTGCCTCCTGAGATGCCAGAAGGGAGCAAATGTTGCAGCCTGGGAGATGCAGGGGGCAGTGCAGGATGGTGCCACCGCCCCCCATTAACTTGGCACAGCCAAGGGTCACCACCTCCCTGCTCTACAGCAGCACCAAGTTCTTTGGCCAGTACAGCAGAAAGGGCAAAACCTACAAGGTGGAGGGGATAATGCAGGTAAGTCCCTGGAGTCCCCCTGCTCGTCCCTTGAGTGTCCCTCCCCACTCCAAGTTGTGACTCTCCCTCTTTGGGGCACCCCTTAGATTTCCCTGCATCTCCTCCTGTAGCCCTCCCTCAGGTTGGGGAGCCCTGATAATTGCAGGGATGGAAAGTGCAGCCCAACATAAAAAGTTTGCTCAGCCTGGCCTTATTGAAAAGCCAACAGGATATATGTTGGCTTACATATTAGAAACAACCAATTCTACCTGTGCAAAGAAGTACCGTGCCATGTTAATGGGTGTAGCTGCCACAAAGGGGCAGGGCCTGCTGGTGTTTTGTAAGGTTCTGGGCTTTTGTTCCAAGTCTCTTGTAATTTGAAACATATGGTGGTTCAGCAGGAGCCATCCTTCATTATTTCCAGATTGGCTTCATACTCCTGGTCTGTATGGTGTGCATTCTTCTGCACTACACTATAGGGAAGCTCTAACTTGGAGAGAGTTTCAAAACTCACCTGAAAAATGTAGTTATATTGAGATAGAACATGGTTACAACATTTCTGTTTAATATGATTTTTCGAAAGCCCAGATCATTTGAAAACTTGTCAATCAGAAGCTGTGCATTCTAAGGTGGTGTATTTCAGAGATAGAGACTGCAGAAAGATTCAGTATACTGTAGGGTTTCTATAAATGTACACGAACAAGGGATTTTTCTCTTTTGAAGAGCGTGAGAATGAGATTCCTGATTTTGAAATTTCCTTCATACTGGAGCAAATTAAACCCCACAGAATTAAAAATCAGCTTGCTTTCCATGTGCTGTTAGCAGGTATTTAAAATATAAAAACAAATTAAAAATAAAAATGAATTTAAATTTTGAGTACAATGCATTTGGAGGCCCCTCATTCGTATTACTGAATGATTGAGGGATAGATGCCATGCACAACCCCCGTGCACCCCACCCTTAAGCCATACATTCTCTTTGGAAATAAAAGTCAACTAACTTTACTGCAAATGTTTCAGAATTGATTGCTTAAGATTTGACTGGGTTTATTTCATGCTACTACTAGTTACGTTGATACTTTGCATTAATCATTTCCTCTTTTTTGAGGTTAATGCTTTTAAAAGTCATTGCTTGATGAGATCATGCACATTCAGCTATCTGTGACGCTGTTATGAGAGGTTTTCAGGTCTTGGCTTCAGAAGTTCTTACAAAATATAACATTTGAGGCCACCAAGAAATGTTATATGCAATATTATTAGTGTAAGGAGAAAATCAATCTTGAATCTTTAGTCTGGCAATCACAAAGCTACTGCCTTGATTCTATTCCGTCTGGTTTGCAATTTATTCTGACCTGATCTTATCAAAATTTACTATACATTCTCTGGGAAGTAGTCATTTGAGTTTGATTAATGTTTTGTGTATGGTTTTTATAAACAATGTGGAGCTCTTTCCATTAACATCAAATTGTAAAACTTACTCCGCTCTCTCTGCTGCCTAAAGACTTTGGAGTTAATTATAACTTGTGGACACAAGAGGGAGACAAAGACTAGGTTAAAATGAGAGATAACTCAGCAGGGCTGTGAGACAGGTTTTCCAATTACTGTTCAAATACCAGACATCAAAGAATAGCTAACATAGGATTAAAATGATATGGCTAATGCAAAAGAAATACCATTTACAAATAACATAGCTCTGCTCTTTATCATTCAATTTATTGTTTTTTAATCAGTCAAAAATACTCTAAAGCACCAAGCAGCATTGATGACTCAACACTACTTTTGGACCATTAGCCCTAATGCAGTAAGTGCCTGTTTCTTAAACTAGAGTCAGTAATAAGTGTCCCTTCCACACACTGGCAGTGGGCAGCACATTGGTACTATAGCAATTTTTGCTAGAAGATGAGAATCTCATTGCGTCATACCAGCATTATTTAATCTCTTACTGCAGAGATGACGTCATTCTTTTGTTTTAAATTCAACTCTTTTGTGCAGATGTACGTACCGTGTTTTCTGGTGTATCGTATATATGTATCTCAACAAACAGGTTCTGCAGAGATTTACTTTTTAAAGCCTGCCCTATTCTTTCCTGGTATGCAACTCTTAAAAAAGTTATCCTTCTCTCTCTTTGTTGCCGTTTAAGCATTTCTGGTTTTGGTTGAAGCAAGGAAGTGCCCAGGAAATGTGACAGTTAACCATTCTGGATACTGTTGCCCCATTGCTCCATGGAGCAGGTCCAGAAGCATGGGAACTGTCCCTAGATGACTCTGCCGAAGTGAGTCAGCACTCACCCTGTGAACATTCCATAGGGAACTTTACCCTCTGTGCTGTTTTCCTTTGTTTGCCTCTCTTCTGAGGTAAACAAGGGCGCTAGTTACTGGTCAGCCATCAGTTGTTTGTGATGTGAACACATTTGCTAGGAACTTTACTGAAGCCAATCAATTCACTCTATACTGGCCATCAAACAGCTACTACTAACGGATTGTTGCTATTGTTTTGTTGTTAGTATTCTCTTTCGGTATTACATCAGGAGGAGGTAAAAAAAACAAACAAACAACAAATAGCCTTCACAACATACCAGATTTTTAAATATGAAAAGGGGAAACTACTGGCTAAAATCTATCTTGAGTCACCAAACAAAACAAGAAGATACAGACTAACATGGCTGCCTCTTTGAGTCACCAGTAAATCTTGATCGTACGGTTGTGAACTAGTATGCAACCTAATGTACTACTTTGCCCCTCTTTACAGATGTGAATTCACATTTAGCCAAGCCAACCCATATATTTATATCTTTATCAAACTTTTCTACACATCATCAATTTCTGTAACTAATTTTGTGGCCACGCACATAATTTCAAATAATCTATGTATAACAAAAGGGGTAACTTACTGTTGCTCTTTGCTGATATAACAACAGCTTAACTCACAGAGAACTGATGATGAGGAATTCCATTGAACTATGTGGTTTGTGAGGTCTTCATTTAATTTGGACCTCGCTGAGAATCCCTTCTAGACACGGTCAAATGTTCCAATCAACCATAAATGGCTGCAGAAAGGAAATGATCTCTGGAGCAAACCTGTGCATTTTTAGCATTTTCATCATCCACAAGCAGGGATGCCATCATATGCTTTTTGGTCACCTTATCTCTTAGGGTGTGTCTACACTACAAAGAAATTTCGAAATGGGGCACATTGAAAAACAAAATCGAAATAAAGGATTTCGAAATAGTGCGGCTACATGCACAAAATGGATCGCTACACCGATCCACTATTTTGAAAGAACTCCCCCCATTCTTCGAAAGGGAGCGTCCACACAGGAATGTGGGCTCTTTTGACATAAGCAGCCAGGAAACACCACTCATGGGGTCACATGGCCGACAAGCCCTTCCAGGTCCTACAGCCAGCAGCCACCTTAAAGGGCCCCTCCCAAACACACCTACCCTGCACACACAGAGCACCACAGAGCAGCACACAGCACTGACTGCACTGTGCTCCAAGAATGGAGGAGAATGGATCAACAGCAGCCGCCCGAGGCCAATGCCCCCACCCACACCGGGACCCAGGTGGTGATTGCCATCTGGGGCATGGTGGATGCCTTGGGGCCCATTTCCCCTCCACCCACAGGGGTCCTGCAGGCCCTGGTATTGGAGCAACTGCTGCTCCCCATCCTCTTCCTCACAGTGTCTCTGGAGCCACCCCAGCAGTGGGGACTGGTGGGAGAGGCTGGTACTGGGCCAGTGAGATGATGAGAGGTGGCTCCAGAACTTTAGGATGACAAAGCAGACATTCCTGGAGCTGTGTCAATGGCTCTCACCTGTCCTGCAGCACATGGATACCTGCATGCGGCCCATGTTCCCAGTCGAGAAGCGTGTGGGGATCGTCCTCTGGGAAACTCGCCACCCTAGACAGCCATCGTTCAGTGGGGCACCAATTTTGGACAAGGCCACTGTCAGAGCCGTTGTCCTGGAGGTAAGTCAGACAAGGGCCCCACACCCATCCTGGGAAGGAGGAAGGGCCAGGGGGACCCCTGGGAGGGAGGCCTGCAGGGCGAGGGGGCAGGGGGGTCCCCAATGTACAGGCCCCACATGTTGGTGCCCCCCTTCTACAGGTGGTCTAGGCCATCAATCGCCTCATCCTGCGCTAGGCCATCTGCCTTGGTGACTTGGATGACACCATGGCAGGATTCGCAGCCCTTGATTTCCCAAACTGCTTTGGCACACTCGATGGCACCCCCATAGCTATCTGTGCCCCAGACCACAGCGGGACCCTACATAAACTGCAAGGGGTACCACTCGGTGGTGCTCCAAGCGCTCATTGATGCCCGGAGCCGGTTCTGTGACATTTGCATGGGCTGGTCTGTGCGAGCCCACGACGCCTGGGTACTACACAACTCCTGGCTGGGGCGGCCCATGGAGGAGGGCACCTACATCCCTGCCTGGGAGCTCCCCATGGGGGACACCACAGTGCCACCATGTATAGTGGCCGATGGGGCATACCCTCTGTAGCCGTGGGCACACCACTGCCAGCCAGGACATTTTTAACAACTGCCTGAACCATGTCCGCAACACTGTTGAGTGGGCCTTCGGATGCCTGAAAGGGCATTTCTGATGCCTGACCACACAGCTGGACGTCAGCCTGCCCATTGTCCCTGGGGTGGTCGTGGCCTATTGTGCTCTGCACAATATAGTGGAGGGTAAGCACAAGCGCTATGTGCCAGGGTGGGCTTCGGACTGCAGCCCCAGCTATGAGCAGCTGCCCATGGCCCTGTGCCGTGAGGCACAGTGAGATGGGGTTAGGGTCCGGGAAGCCCTCCGGGAGGCCTTCGAGCAGGAGCCACGCTGACCTCCACCTGGCACATGGCTCACACCCACCCTACAGCATGCCCTCCTCACAGGGGTCACTGGGGTGCATAAAAAGGGTTTATTAACTGGGGGCCAACTATATACATGTAATAAACACCTCTGAAGAATTGTGCGGGGTCTTCCTATGGGAGCTAAAATGGGGGAGAACAGGGGAGAACCATACGCAATGAGCAGGGGCACGCCCCCGTGGCTAGGGCCACAGGCATGGGCAGGCCTAGTCCCCCACAGGAGTGGTGGGGGTGAGACCCCTGGTGGGTACAGGGGCCCCTGTTGGGGCTGGGAGGGGGCTGGCAGGGTGGGGAGGGTAAGATCGGCCAGGGGCTAAGGGACGGGGTGGGCTGGGTGAGGTGGGGGGGATGGAGGAGAGATCCTCCTCCTGGTTCGCACTGGCAATCAGCCAGCAGCCCTGGGTGAGCTGGGCGGACAGGGTGAGGGTGGGTGGGATGAGGGTGTTGAGTTTGGGGGAGGCGGGAGTGGGTTTGGGGATGGCAGAGGGTCCAGCCGTCGGAGGGCTGCGGCCGCCTCAGCCCAGACTTCCCTCCTCCAGGCACTGTCCTCCTGCTCCATCTGCAGCCACTCCCGGAGCACGGTGGTCTGCTCCCGGAGGGCTGCAGCGTGGGCCTCTGCCGCCTCCTGTGCGTCATAGCGGTGTCGCTGTCGGGCCCTCCAGGGCTGGGCAGGCGGCAGCTTGGGTGGAGGGGAGGATGGCTCTCTGGCTCCCTCAGACGGTGGTGTGGGTGTGGTCTGGCCCTCAGAGGACGATGCTGTGGAGGCACAAGGGGGAGAGGTGCCACCCATCAGTGTTGTCGCCCAGGCCTGCGAGCTCGACCTGCACCTCCCCCACCATCCCCGGACCATCCCCCAAGGTGGTGCCTCCCCTGCTGACCCCCCCCCCCATGTGCCCGATGGGACCTCATCTGTGGGGTGATTACTGGCTGTGGCCTGGCCTCCGCATCCTTTCCTGGTCGGGAGGGCTGGGGTGCTGTCCGCGGGTGCTGGATGGCACCGTGCCTGGGTCTGGGAAGGGGCAGGGGACCATGGGATAGGCCCCTCCCCCAGGCTGCCCAATCCATCTGTTGCCTTGAGGGGGCCTGGCTGGAGGTACCAGAGCTGACCACAATCACGAGCGGGCCCCCCGTCCTCTGAGTTGCTCCCTGGCTCCATGGGGTGGTCTGGCAGGAGGGTCTCAGCTGTTCCTGTGGATCCGTCTCCCGGTCGGTGTTGGAACCATGTGTTGACCCACCACCGACGGCTCGGGGATGTCCTTTGGGCTGCGGAGCTGTTCCAATGCCCGGTAATGCAGGCACCTTGGGCCAGCCCCAGCCCCAGCCCCGGCCCCCAATCACCTGTGGGCATCCCTGGCCCAGCTATAGGCCTGCCTCAGCTCCTTCATCTTGAGTGGACCTGAGGGGCCGTGCACACCTCCACAGCCCCAGGGACAGCCGCTCGAAGGCAGCTGCATTGCGGGGCCACCTGGTGCTGTGGAGCAGCACCTTCTCCTCCGCCCAGAGGCCGAGGAGGTCTTTCACCTTGGCCTCTGCCCAGGAGGGGCCCCTCCTTTTCTGGTCCAGGCTCTTCTCAGGAGACTCCTCAGGCAGGGAGGAGGGGTGGGGCTCGCCATCCAGCTTATCGGCTGTGTGGCACGTCTGTCTGGCTGCTGGAGCATGTGATGGGCAGACCTTGTGCACCTCAGGCCCTGGGCACGCTCTCAGCTTCCTGCACGGGGTTTCTGGGGCCGTGCGGCTTTAAGGGGCTGGCCCGGGGACCAAAGAGCCCTGCCGGGGCTTGCTAGTGTGTCTCCGCATTCCCTGGAGCCACTGCTGTGGCGGACCCTCAACTTCAAAATTGTTGGCCCGGAGCATCTACACATGCCCTATTTCAAAATTTGGTTTCGAAGGGGGTGCTCTTCGCAATCACGGGTGGAAGGAGTGGTTTCTAAATTTGAGCCCCTTTTTGCCAAAAACAATTTCGAAAGAGGCTGTTGGGTGTGTAGACGCTCCGCAGCCTCTTTCGAAATTGGGCCCCCTTTCAAAATTAACTTTGAAATAAGGGGCAAGTGTAGACGCACTCTTAGTAGGCAGCCTTCCATTGTGAGTTAGCACCACACAGGTTGTCTTTGCCAGAACTGACATGAGACATTTCCACATAGAAGTGGGTCTGTCCACGAAAGCTCATCACCTAATAAATTATTTTGTTAGTCTTTAAAGTGCTACTGGACTGCTTTTATGTTTCCATGGCTGGTGTATAATTCATAGGCTTCTTTCTTTTGTTGTGTGTGTGGACAGTTCTCCCTGCAACCATCTGTCTGTTCACCTGTTTATTATGTTGTTCAGGTAAACAAGCTTGGAGAGTAGTTAGGTATTTGAGCCCTTTCAGTTCTTCATCTCTTACAAATTATTAATTAAAATGCTTAATATTGTGATAACACCTGGAAACACCATTGTGCCTAGGCACCATACAAATATAGAACAAGGAGAAAGATCCTAGCCCCAAAAACTTGGAATCTAAGATTTTTTATGAGCAGTGACAGAGTGAGAAAGCACAAAGAAACAGTGAGACAGATGTCAATAGTGGAATAAACAAAGGTGACATTTCAGCTTATCAGCACCATTAGAACAATATTTTTGTGTTTATACTTATAGACAAAACATACAGATAAAACAACAAATACTCTTACAAGAAGGGGAAATTTTATACAAAGTTGCTGCATACCACTATAAGCGGTTAATGTTACAAAGTATGTTAAAGTCTTCGAAAGTGTACGTCACCATGAGGGGCGGGCTTCTGCAGGTTTTGTGAAAATACCCATTGGCTGGTGGTGTCCAGTAAGTTATCTGGACTGGGTTGCACACAGGTACCTTTCAGGTGACCGTCAGAGTGAACCAGGGGTCGAATATGTTGCAGTTGTCCATTCTGGAGGCAACAAATGTATAGACTGCTTTTTCTAAACCAAGTATACTTTTAAACAGAAAATGGGTTAGCCCTGATTGCACTTTCCAACCGAACTGTGTTGGAACCCCTATTTGCTGGTGTGGTGCTTAAGCAGAGTTTTAAACAATTTCTGAAGTTGGTTCTCAGCCCAGCAGGAACTGGGCCATTTTGTGTAACTGGCAGATGCTGTGGGCTTGTTCAGACTAACCTTTTTCTTAAGACGTATCACTGTGGCACTGGTATGGGTGCAGCTCTGTCTGTGGTAGCAACTTTGGCCACACTAATGTAAACAGGCCATTGAGGACGCAGTCAGTTTAAGCACTGTATTAACTCTGAGTAGGTCTAGACAAAATGAATACCACTGGAGCTGCACCAAAGCCATTGCCCATTGTACCAGAAGGAAACTATAAGAAAATGCTAACGTAGACACCGCCAGTGGCTGTAGGTCGCACCTGTACTACAGCTTGTCTAATTATAACACCCATGCCCTGCTTTCCTTGCTCTTCAATTCCCTGGCTACTAATCATGCAGAAATAAGAGCAAAGAGAGAGTTTTAGTGATATAGTTGAAAATTGCCCAAGGAGCGACAGCCAATTGCAGCTGAACAGAAGAGTGACACAATCAGGCTCCTTGATATTAGGCTATGTTCTCAATGTACCACATGCTGTACAGATTTGCAGTATGGGACAAGATCTCTCTGAGGTGTGGAATGCAGAATTTTGTCTGCTGCTGGTCTTTTGTAAATGTGAATCTAGTGTACCTGTTGTAAAATTCAGTTGAATATATTCTTGGGTGGGTCTGAAAATGGAATGTCGCAGACATTTCACAAATCATATTTTTGAAACACAGCTTAAAAATTGGAATTAACGTATTTGCACTCTCAGGTTGAGCTGTAGCTTTCCTCAGATAGAAGGCTCCTAATGTGAGGTCTCATGACTTGTGCAGGATTGTGTGTTCATATAGTTCATAACATTTAGGACTAGGCAAGAACAGCTTAAAGGTCTGTTACTTATTCCTTAAGCAGTTGTCAAGATGGTCTTGGGGATGTGAATTGTATAAGTCTCTTAAGAGTTTCATTCTGTTTTCACACTCAAGTACATAAATAATATTCAAAAGCTGAGGATGAAGAAATGAGGGTATTAGAGTTAATCTTTGTGCTGTTGAAGGTGGGGGGTGGGATTGAATCATTCACAGAACTGGAACTACAGGGCAAGGAGAGCAAGGTGGTTGCCTGTGGGGGTGGGTCCCATGTCTTCAGGACCCCATGCTTCATTGACTGTAGCACCCACTATCCACCAGCTGGGCCCCACTGTCAGCATGCCAGCCCTGTGCAACTAGGATACAGAACTCTTCACTTGTAGGTCATTAGTTCAACTCCTGTACAGGGAACTCCTTAGCACCATGTTTTGTCTTTTTCTGAGTGGGCAGTTGACTGCAAAACCCAGATCATATGGACCACACCACACAAGTCGTAATCACAGATGGTATTAACTGGAATTCCTGTGGTAGGCCAAGGATGTAATGGGCATGATGACCGAATAGTTCTTTGTCCTGGTCATGGTTAAAACACGTTGGTAGGAATGGTAAAGAAAATAAGAACATTTCCCTGCTCCCTGTATAATTTCTTTTGATTAAAAATAGCTCTTTAATTCCTAGAGTTATGCCTTTTTACCAGCACTAAATCTCAATCTCTCTTTCTCTTTCACACTTGTGGGAATATTTTTGAATGGGTCTGAAAGTGAATGTGCTTTGCTGTTCTCTTTGTCCTTTGTCCTGTTGGCACAATGGGATTTTGGTTTTAGACATTTTAGTTTTGTAGTTGTTGGAAGGTGTAAATTTAGGATTTCTTTTACTTTTCCAGCGTTTTGTCTGCCACCTAGGCTGGCATGGTCAGGCAATGGGGACAGAGACGTAATTTTTTGTGGACTTTGAGGGGTTAACCCTTTACCATTGATTGTGGATTTTGCTTTCAGATTCTCCCTCTGTGGAGGTGTCTGTTCTAGCAGTGGGAAAGGTTTAAACATGTGAGGCATGCCTCCCTCATGAGCTAGGCCATTGTGTTTTGTTACCACATTAGCCTTCTTGAGTAGGGGAGGGGAGGTTTGCTATACAGGGTGATTTTTTCTCTGTTGTGCCCCTCTCAACACCAGCTCTTGAAGTCACAATCTTTACACACTTTGTAAAAAAGGAGGAACATTAGTGGGCTAGAGACCTGGCAAGTTATGGTAAGGTCATTAGCTTCCTTTGGCTGGTAAAGCCCCAGAGATTTGGCACGTTTTGTCCCTTTTGAAGGGGATATTAAACAATGTTTATTAAAAATTAATTGTATATTAAACAATGTTGGCTATTAAACAATGTTATTTAACAATTAAAGATATATTAAACAATGTTGCCAAAGTGGTGAAAATTTCCCTAAAGTGGGGAGTCGGATTATATTTGTTGCCACTGAGGACATGACATGTTTTCACTGTGGGAGTCTGACATATTTGGTTCATGCGTGCCCTAAGAAGAGGAATTGTGACCCAGTCTCTGGGAGTGTGGTGGTTTCTGAGGGTAAAGTACAAGGCAGTGTTGGTGTGATGTTGCTGCAGATGTAGCTGGAGATGTTTGTTTGGGGCATGAGGGTGCCCTTATCACTTGGGGGAGATGGCATTAGCATTACTGGCTCTGTGGCTCAGTATTCTCTTGGCCTGAGCCTGACTGCAAAATGGAGTCTGAGCCTGTTGCTATGGAATCTGCGGCATGGCTGAGGCCTCTGGCTTTCTGGGAAAGCCCAAAGCAAAAAAAGGGTCTTTCTGGTCATGCTGTGAGGCAGGCTTGTCTGGTCAGGGCAGCTGGGAAGCACACTGCTGAGGGTGCTGTCCGGGGTGATTGTGTGGCTGGGAACATGGAAAATTCTCAGGTAGCAGTTGTGTGTGCCTTCCGGCCCAGCAATCCCCTACTTCTGGTCTCACAGAGGCCAGAGTCAGAGGGTGGATTTCACACCCAGCATGAGTGTTAATGATTATCAAGATCATTCTCACTGTGGCCAGTGAATTAAGATTTTGTTGTAGGGCAACACATCACATGAGTGGGTGGGAGGGGGAAGGATCAGGAGTACTAGTTTCTGCATCACCACAGACATACTTCATAATAATAAGCAGAGAGACATCACCGCTGTCGCATCAATATCAAAGATTCCATCATGCGAACCCTGTCAGTGGCATCCCATTATTTAAAATATATAATACTCTTCTCAGAGAGTGCAACACTAAATACACTGGAGGAAATCATATAAGCACATTTGCAGAGAGATAAAGAAGATCAGATCAACACAAGTTGGCTGTGATTCAGTGGTTTCCTTGTGTAGACCCCCACCCCAAAAGTAGGAAGAAATTTTACTGGCATAAAAACTTCAAACAGAAGAATTGGTGAGGAGTAAATATGTTAAATGTGTAAACTTCTAACAAAAATAAAGGAATATAAGAAATCATAAAATAACTCTTGAAAAAGCTAAACATCATTGTCAGTGACCAAACAGCCTGGTAGCAAAGTATGGCTAGATTGCTCATTTGGGGCATGATCCAGAGCCTATTGTAGTCAATGGAAAAAATTCTCATTCATTTCAGTGGGATTTGGATCAGGTCCATGGGGTCTGGTCCTCCTTCCATTAAAGACTGAACAATAGTTTATTACTGGAGAGCAGGCTCGGGCTATTAAGTGCTGAAATGACCAATGGGCAAAGTACTAAGGATGACTATTGAAAGAGCAAATTCTTCAGAAGGGTTGGAATTTCAAAGTAACATAGTTTTCCTTTCCTTTTCAGAAGGGGAAAAATATTATTCCTTTACATGAGTGGTAAGGCATCAAAGGGAAGTCTTCTCTCACTCGGATAAACAAACTCAGAAGAAAATACATGAAAGAGATTTTCAAGAAAGCACACCCATTTCTGGAGATATTGGCAGGGGAGTATTTGTAGATGCATAGAGAAGAAAGGGAATCATTTCATCCAGCATTCCTGATAGACTCTGATTTTACTGTGTCTGAGGCTAAGTCTGCACTAAGCTAAGAAAGTTGGCCGCAGATGTGCAATTCTAGCTACGGCAATTTCTTAGCTAAAATTAATGTATTTGCATGCAGCTAACTTGGCTGTCTACACAGGGGAAGGTCAACTGGAGAGTTTCTCCCATTAACCTCTCTTACTCTTCATGTCTTGCAAGGAGTACAGGGGCAACTGAAACCCATGAAAGATCGATTCCATGTGTCTCTATTAGACATGTGAAATGGAACCTTGGAATATCTACCCTGAGAGGGTCAGTTTTCAGGGGTAGTGTAGACCTGCCCTGAGGAGATACCATATCCAGTAAACCCATTTCTAATCAGTATATTGAAATGTCTGGTGTCCAGTCAGTGATGCTGGAATTAGAGGGCTGCCGCTCACCCTCTGGCTTGAAGAAGTAATAAAAACTAAATACATGGTTCCTATAGTTTCTAACATTAGCACCTCTACCTTAAAAATTGTTCCAGCACCCTGGTGCCCAGTGCAGTGGGAGTTTAGTGAAGGCATAACAGCAAAAGTTTTGAATACCAAAAATACCCCATAAACACCTTGATTTTTATTATACTTGTACAAGTGGGACATGTGTAATATTGAAATGTAAAATTATTTTAATGGACTTATTTAGCTCCTATGTGAATTATAAATATGTTCTTCACAATTCTCGTCAGTCAGGTTGCTTCTTTGGTCCAATCCATTTATGTAATAAATTTCCAGTAGCTGTTAATGAAATAAAGGAGATGGAATGCAAGGAACAGACAGACTCAGTATTATTTGGCTGAATTAGATAAAAAGGGAGCATGGAGCTTTACAATTACAGATTGACAAGTTGGTTTAATAACTAGTAAAAGAGGAATGCAACTCAGGAGCAGCAGGATTAATTTAGTAATATAGCAAAAATCGGGGTAATTATGAATTTCAGCATGCCTCAGGAGTTCAGTGAGACCTGAAGGTTGAGAGTTCATCTTCCAGATGCACAAAAAAGTGCTGTTATCTATAATTATCTTGGGGATCTTGCTATGATTAGAGTACGTAGGCTTAAGAAGAGGAGAGAAAAAACTTTAACATAGGCAGAAGTAAAACAGTATGAAGAGGGAAATCAGTAAGTGGTCTTGAGAAGAGAGTGTAGTAAAGGATGTCACTGAATTTGGTTTTTAGTAGCAGTTTGCTATTGCCTAGAGCTTTACAAAAATCAATCACACAGTTGAAAGTGGAAAGTGAATGACCACCAGGTACTGTTGCAATTACATATTTGCTAAATGTGAAACCTGGAGAACCTGAATATGTAATTTCATGCATCAACTTTCAGAAGGTTATGAGAAATCCAAATAAATGGTTGGATCCCACAAATTGATATTCACTACATTATCCTTCCATACACATATCGTCCCACTGAATTAAATCATCCCTTCTGGCCCTAACCAGCAACAGAAAAGATCAAATTCTAACCACACCAACACAATAACAGCACAGGAACAGCAACAAAAAGTAATTGGTGGTAGAGATGGGATCGTACAAAGAACCAGAGCCATTTATAAACTATTCTACACTGTCAAAAAGAGTTTGATGTGATAAGTATAGTTTCCAAGACCTAAAACAAGGGAAAATAAGCTGTACAAAGATGTTTCTCATATTTTGAGAAAACATGCAGTAAAGAAGGTAATTGGTGAAAGTGACCATGGAAAGTGACATTGGTATACTAAATTATGGTACCCCCTAGCAGAAGAACAGATTGAATCAGAAAGAAGAGAACCCTAGGGGAGAATAATATTACCATAGGCACACCAGCACACCCCGTCATCCCTCCCACACTCACCATGAGTGCCACTTCCAAGGCACTGGGAGTATGTGTGTAGCACTGCAGCCCCAAAGCACTAATCCTAGGCCATGTCAGAAGCAGTGGGTGGGGGTATATCAAAACAGGGGTAGGGAGAGGATGGGGCCTTGGTGTAGCAGAGGGGTAATGGGTGGGTCACAGGCAGGGGTTGGAAGAGAAGACATGGTTGGGAAAGGGCAAGGGCATAAGCTGAGCAGGGTCAGGGAGCTGGTGGGGCGGGTTCATCCACTGCAATACCCACACCAGTCGCCTCCGAATATTATTACTGGCATACATAAGTGAGATTACAAAGCATATCTAGATTATTCCAGCTTTCTGTTTGTTTCTGAAGATGTTTGCTGCTTTACCATGATAAAGCTAGATAACACTATTATAAATGACTATATGGGGCCCCTCTTGCTTCTATGAAAGTCAATGGCAAATGAAAGACAAGAAATTCAGAATTAAGTCGGAACTACTCAAAGCAGTGCTAACTCTCAAAGAACCATCACAACCTTAACTCTGTCCCATTAGAGCCAAACAACAAACTGTGTATGAAAAAAGCAAACAAAGAACAGCATTCCAATTGACTTAGTAATTAGGAAGTTTAAGTAATGTGGCCGTAATGCTATAAAAGAAAATGAGTTTTCTGTAGAGTAACTGTCATAAACAGAATTCCAAAAGTGCTCCGTCACAGATTCCCTTTCCATACATGCCCCCAAATAGGAAAAACCCATTTCAAATTTAAAGACAGCATGTGCTCTACTGCTTTAACCAGACTTAGGCGTTCAAATTCAGAAGCAGTGTACTCTCAAATTAACAAATTACGTACTATAACGTATTTTAAAGACCATCTTAAAAATATCTTAAATATGGGTAAAGTACATCATACATTGATAGAAATAGGTTATTGTACATTTCCTTGGCTTAAATGCAGATGTTCACAACTGTAGACAGTGGACTTTTATTCCGGTATTAACCAACAGAAAACCATCTCAAATAATCTTTCAGACCTTAGCTTTCATGACCATTGGACAATTAGTCCATAAATAAAGTCAGCAATTTCACCATTACTCTTTTAACCATATTTTCTCACTTAAAGTGGTCCTGTTGAATGGATATTTTCTTAAGCCAGACAGTTAAAATAACGTTAGCTAGGGCTTTATAGAGTAGTCTCAGAATTGTTGCAAATCTATTGGGAAAGAATGAAATCTGAGGTGATTACTTGAATTTGTCTTTGTGGCTGGTTGGTCTGAGAGCAATCTGAACCCTGAATTTTCTGGGTTTCTGCTATTTTATATTTTCTAGCTTAGTATTGTTAAATAATAATAAAATACATTCAAAACATTGCGTTGTGCCTGTAGGTTAAACGTCACGATAATAATGACTTTTGTGAGGAACCAGTTATGACCGTGAATTTCATTTTTTCTGTTGTCTGTTTATTGCTGCACTAAAATACCTAAGAAATACAATATTGTATTGTGGGGAAACCACAATGGACACCAAATGGGAAAAGAGGTTTTTGATGACTGATTACTCACCAATTTACTCAACTGCAGAACTTTGCAAATATCTACGGGTATAATGCATGTCAGCACCTTGCCAAAATACCTACAGACTAATAGGATGGCCAGAAGAACTATTCAGATACTGAAAAATCGTGTTGAAAAAGCTGAACATGCCAGTGAAGATACATAATCTAGACTGGCAGCCAGGCAAGCACTCCACCTGTAAGCAGGTAATAAGAACTGACAGTCAGCAAGAGTCAACATCTCTACAGTAGAATCGGGATCATATATTAAGGAAACAAACAGTCAGAGGTACCAGAGAAATCATTGAAAAGTAATTTAAGTGCCTAAAAATTCCAGATACCCAGCTATATATATGAAAAAAAGATGAACGCTTGGTTACTAAAGGAACAAGTAAAAATATATCTGTGTCAACACAATCATTACAGGCTCCGGTATCACCAAATTTGTAACATCCAAGCAGCACCTGGTTGAAGCTACCATGTAATAAACTTCCCCCCAGATTAGATATTTATGGGGACAGGTATGTGAGGGAGTTTTAGCTGTAAAATTCTGGGTTTCATGAGAGGAATAATAGTGGTATCTACAGGTTACAATGTGGAGAAGTGCTCTAGGAATGTGGTGGTGTGGAGCAGTGTCTGAGTTGTCATGAAGATTTGAATGTTATCCTTGCACTGGAAACTTGCATATGCATATTTGGCTGCAGCACTTTGATGCCTCCTCTAAATCATTGAGATTGCTGCAGTGCTGCGGTGGACTCGGAATATAGTAACCTGATGAGAAGATTAGTTTGAAAGCCCCTCAGTCTTTTTCATAGTGAGCTAGGGGAGGTTGGGATGACCTAGATTAAGTAGGAGCAGCAAGGCAGGAATATTGAATTTAATATTGTTGTCAATGGCCGCTCACCAAATTTTTTTCCAGATGAATGGGATATCTGAGGATGATGGTGAAGAGTACAGTTCATGGTGATGAAAGCATGGTCACTCAGTGGTTAACTTAATAGTTATTAATGCCACTTCTGACCTGGGTAAAAGGAGGCTTGTGTCTTTGGATGATGTATTGATTCTGATATTAGCCAGGATTACTCCACCTGGGTTCTCAACTCAGCATAGTTGGAGAGCAGGTCCTATTTTCCTCCCACGCCAAAACTGCCTTACAAAAAGTAAATAACCAATTCTAAAACAGAGACCTTAACACCACATTACAAAGAGAGACATCTGAATTGGAATTTATTCTGAAGTTTGATACTTACCACCTCAGACTCAACAAAGATATCAATAACCTTACACATTACCAGGGCAATTTCCCCACCGATATTCACAGTGACCCTAGGCAGACCACTCAACTTAATATACACTTACAGAAACTGTTTCATCCTCCACCACTTCTTCCCTTCCTTGTATCCTATCTAGCTGATTCATCAGTTTTTATTTCATTTTTATCTTTTGTTTAAATTCTCGTTGTCTCAGGATCAGTTATTAGAGTTCTCCAGATATGAAGAAGTGGGTTGATTCCACAAAAGCTCATCACCTAATAAATTATATTGTTAGTCTTTAAGGTGCTACAGGCCTGCTTTTTTTGTGTTGTGAAGTTATCCCATGTTTAATAAAGATGGAGACAGAGCTGAGATCTATCTTTTGAGGCTAAATTTACATAAAACTGAGATAGTTCTCAGAGGCTGTGTCTACGCTACTTCCCTCCTTCAAAGGGAGGATGGTAAGTAGGGTGTTGGGAGTTTATTAACGAAGTGCTGTACTACATATGCAGCACTTCATTAAGCAAATTCCCCCCGGGGCAACTTCAAAGTTTTAAACTTTGAAGTACTGGCTCATGTCTAGCTGCAGCTCACCCGCTGGTACTTTGAAGAGCTGGGGCAACTTTGAAGTCCCTTTACTCCTCAAAAGTTTAAAACTTCGAAGTTGCTGCTGGGGGGTGGGGGTGGGGGTGGGGGTGGGGAATTTGCTTAATGAAGCGCTGCATATGCAGCACAGCACTTCATTAATAAACTCCCAACACCCTACTTATCATCCTTCCTTTGAAGGAGGGAGGTAGTGGAGGCACAGCCTATGAGTACTATCTCAGTTTATGTAAATTTAGCCTCAAAAGATAGATCTTTGCTCTGTCTCCAGTAGGGAGGGAGGTAGTGTAGACAAGCCCATAGACTGTGTGGGATTCCTCTAGAGGTAATTATAGAAATATCAGCATCCTCAGGCTGTTTATTTTTATGATTCACAATTCAAAGGTCTTGAATCCCTCACCTGCTGCTGGAAATTCTGGTAATATTGGTTGCCAGCCATACTGTTTATCATTTGTACTTCCTCAGTGTATGGGATTGTGACATTTCTAATCCTTTAAGGTGCTCAGGCTAATGCCCCCTGACTTGACATAGGACGTGTGAGTACATTGGGAAGTAATGGTGAAAGGAATGGTGACTATTTAATGGCTGAGTGTTCCCTTGTACGGCCATTCAGGAGAGATTCAAATGCCACCCAGCTCATTGGAGCGTTCGCAGTTAGGCTTTTTGTTTATACTGGTGGTGCACATTCACTGATGTCTTAGTGCACATACAATTTATTCCACACATGGATGGAAAAGATTACAGGAAATATTGATTGGGATAATTTATTGCAGGTCAATTTTTAAAGAGGTTTAAAGGTTTGTTTGATATGTATGTAATGTTAAGGCTGCATTGTGAAGATCTGATGGTGCATATTGGGTTCTGGATCAGTGGCCAGGACCTGCCTGTCACAGAGAGCTTTACATACTTGGATAGTATCATCAGATAAGATGGAGGTGTCAGAAGCGAAGTTCAGAGCAGACTCAGTAAAGCCAGAAGTGTCTTCATGAGTCTGAATGCTGTATGGAAGTCATCACAATACAGCATCCACACCGAACTGAAGTTTTATCAGGGCTGTGTCTTATCACCATTATTATAGGGATCAGAATGCTGGCAGATGACAGGAGTATGACCTCGGTAAATTGTTGACCTTTCACACTACAAGCCTTTAGAGGGTCCTCTGTATTTTTTGACCAAGAGTAATTTCAAATCAGGATCTGCTTGCATGGTGCAAGCAAGATAACATGCCCACCATCATTATGAAAAGACGCTGGAGATGGATTGCGCATGTGCTCAGGAAAGATGAAAGCTCCATCACAAAGGCTGCTGTGCACTGGACTTCTGAAGGGAGGCAGAGATGAGGACGACCCAAGACATCATGGCACCAGACTGTTGAAGTAGAAATGAAGAGTATGAATCACACTTGGGGCACTATTGAGAGGCTGGCCAGGGACAGACACAAGTGGAGGACATTTGTTGCTGCCCTACATGCCAGTAGGCATAAAGAACAATGATTGTGTTCTGGATAGCTGCAACTGGGAAAACATCTATATGAATGAATAAACAATCAAATAAACAGTCAAAATGTACTGTAGTAGTTATACACGAATTGGTATGCACCTACTGTCTGCCACGATAGTTCACAAATACTTCTGTTTCTGATAGGACTTAGAATATATACTACCTTTTGAAAATTTAATCAGGCATCAGAAAAGGTTGATTTTATTTAAAAAATACACTAAATTGAATTAAAAGCCTGACTCCCAGTAGGAATATACAGTTTGTATTAAAGATTTGACTAAAGGATTTGACAAACTCCTTTTACAAATATTTGTTACAGGATAAAGAGAAGCAGTAGCAGAAGGTACAAGAAATATCCACATTGTGTGGTATACCAGTTCTCCTGTATACTTTATTAGTTGTCCAATGCCTTCACAGGTTTCGATAAAGGACATTAGCTTTTATCGAAAAAAGGGGTTTTCTTGTTAATCTTGTGTTTCCTCTCTGTGTGTGCCCATCCCCTTAATCATTCCCCTCAATATTCTGTTACTGCGCAAATGTTTAACAGCAAGGACTTGAAACACAGCCCTTTCATTCCAATGGATTAAATTATACAGCCTGCCTTCCAGATTTCTTTGGGAAATTTATGGGACACCCCAATAACTTATCAGGTTCTTGGAATGTACCGCTGGGAAGACATAATGTTATACTGTGACAGAGAAGGGGGCCTGTTTGGAAACATTTATCTTTAATAATTAGCCATTAATGGAAGGAAAGCAGACACAAATATATGAATGCTAAACCTTCTAATCCCTCAGCAATATGCTCCTTCTGTATGATTTAGCACACAAGTTAATTTTTAAAGAAGTAATTCAAAGGCTGTGTAATGGGAGATCTGTTTGTTTGCTCCCCCCATCCCCCAAAGACAGAGCTTTAGTTTAAAAAAAAACAAACAAGGAAAATTCCCCAAAGAATCTTAGCAGGAAACAAGAAAAACATCTATTGTAAACAGCGGGTGGGTCTTCTGACAGGCTTTGTTTGCAAATGATAACAATTACAGGTAATTTTTCATTTCAGCTGGAAGAGCAGGTATAAAAAATAGAGAGGAGGGAGAGAGAGAGATTTCCCAAGTGTCTTATTCACTCCCAGGTCTACAACCTAACAAGAGTGTGGAGAACTAGATAGTTTCTTCTCATTCCATTAAGTGAGATCTAATTGTGTCTGTTCTGTCTGTTGGCAGATGCGGTTTCTACATAACAACAGCCCAGAGACATAGCTGCTTGATTAATGCCTCCAGCTGTCATATGCCCCATTATCTGTGCATTTGCATAACTTAATGGTTTAGGACAGGGGAGAGAGGATGCTTAATTTAATGTTTAGCAGGCCCTTGATAGCTGAATAATTTAAGAACTGTCAAGGGAGGTCAGTCCTACAGCGATTCAGCAAGACAGCTATGATTTCTGCATATCGTTAAAATTCTTACTTAGCTTTTTTTTTTTTTTTTAATTTAAAAAAAGAACAACAGTGCCTGAAAGGAAGCATTGCTTTTCTGATAACCTGAGGACTATCAGAGAGGCTTTTGGGTAGTACTAAACATATGTAACGTAGCGAAGAGGGAAAGAGTTAATCATTTTCTTTTTTCTTCCACCCTGCCTTCACATTGCTGAAGGGTGCAATGGCAGAATTTACTTAAATTCAACAGGCAGTCCAGTATGCTTTGAACAGGAAACAATCTGAGTTTCATTAGATACGAATGAATATTATTAGGCTAATCTGCCATTTGTTTTCTAATTATGAGTCACAAGACACCACAGTGGCAGCTGAGGTAACTCCCAGGGTGCATTTATTTATCAATCCTGTGTTTACTGAGCATGGGAGGGAATGATCTGAGTGACTTGGATAAGGGTAAAACTATTCTCACAATATATATTTTCTTTCAGGTTGGTTAACATTTTCTAATAGCACCAGTGTTAGAGTTACATTTGGCTATATATTACACTTCTAGAAAATGGACATAATGGCTACGTCTACACGTGAAGCCAACATCGAAATAGGCTATTTTGATGAATAACGTCTACACGTCCTCCAGGTCTGGCAACGTCGATGTTCAACTTCGACGTTGCGCGGCACCACATCGAAATAGGCGCTGCGAGGGTACGTGTACACGCCAAAGTAGCACACTTCGAAATAAGGGTGCCAGGCACAGCTGCAGACAGGGTCACAGGGCGGACTCAACAGCAAGCCGCTCCCTTAAAGGGCCCCTCCCAGACACAGTTGCACTAAACAACACAAGATCCACAGAGCCGACAACTGGTTGCAGACCCTGTCCATGCAGCATGGATCCCCAGCTGCCGCAGCAGCAGCCAGGAGCCCTGGGCTAAGGGCTGCTGCCCACGGTGACCATAGAGCCCCGCAGGGGCTGGAGAGACAGCATCTCTCAACCCCTCAGCTGATGGCCGCCATGGAGGACCCGGGAATTTCGACGTTGCGGGATGCGGATCGTCTACACGGTCCCTACTTCGACGTTGAACGTCGAAGTAGGGCGCTATGCCGATCCCCTCATGAGGTTAGCGACTTCGACGTCTCGCCGCCTAACGTCGAAGTTAACGTCGAAATAGCACCCGATGCGTGTTGCCGCGACGGGCGCTATTTCGAAGTTAGTGCCGCTACTTCGAAGTAGCGTGCACGTGTAGACACAGCTAATATCTCCTCACAGGGAGGCTTTAATGTGTATAAAATGCTGTGGATCTTTGGATGAAAGGTAGACATGTGCAGTGCTGACCCTTGTTAGTTTTATATCCAAAGCAAGGTCTCATGCTCTTTTTTTTTTTTTTAAGATAGCGGAAGAATTACAATACCACCATCCATTACTTCCATTGCACTTTTACTGTAGTCCAGTGGTTCTCACAGAATCACAGAATCATAGAGCTGGAAGGGACCTCAGGAGGTCATCTAGTCCAGCCCCTTGCTTCTCAACCCAGGATATGCAGAGCTCTCCCAGAGGGTACATTAACACCACATTTCTCAACCTTTTTTATGAATAAAAAATGGGACTTATTTAATGTTCATCTAATTTTTTTTATTTATCTTTTTTGCACAATCACAAGTACGATGACAAGGTTATTTGCTGATGGACAGTTTCTTCCAATCAACCAGTGATGATTATGTTGTTTAAACAAATGTATTGCTATGGTGTGTGTCTGAAAATTGTAGGAACTGGCGGCACTTATATATATTTTTGGAAAAGGGGTAGTTTATGAAAAGAAAATGGTTGAGAAACACTGATGTAGTCCACCAGCCCTGGAAACAGCCATGATTATTAATGCCAGACCAATGTGCTTCCTGAAATCTGGGATTTTTGAGACAGATGGTTACTATTTCAGCTGATAATTGGTTCACACAGTGAGAATGTTGTTAGCTCAGGTGCTTCTCGTGTGTGCACATGTGCTTGTGCACACACACACGCCTACCCATCTTCACCTGTGCAGTTGTGCCTCGTGGGTTGTTTCCAGTTTGCTATTTCTTTGGTGCAATTCTGTTTGTTTACAAAGGATGCCCTCTGTCCCTGAACAGAGTCGAAACAAACAGGAGTAGGCAGCTTCCTTGCTTGCAGTTTCCAAGCCTGCCTTTTCAGTCAGCATGTTGTTCAAATGGTTTCAGGGCTCCTTCTCTGGGCCAGACTTCTTGTCCTTGTCTGGTTATCTCTTAGCTTATCTGGCTGCTTCTGACACACACACACAGCTGCAATCTGATCAGCTGCTACAGAAATCCCTCGAACTTTATGTCTGCACTAGGCAAAGTAAGTTGACCACAGATAAGCAATTCCAGCTACAGCAATTGTGTAGTTGAAATTGATGTATCTGCACTCAGCTAACTTGACTGTCTATAATGGAGAAGGTTGATGAGAGAGTTTCTACCATCAGCCTCCCTTACTCCTCACATCTTACGCTTGCCTTTAACCCCTGAGAGGTTGATTTCACAAGTCCATACTAGACAGGCGAAATTGAACTCCAGAAGAATGATCTGGAGCAGGTCAATCTTCCGGGGTGGCATAGATATAGCCTTAGTCTCTCTGAGTTAGTTCTTTGCTCAAGTACATAATTCTCTGTGTGTGTCCAAAGTTGAAATTGATGTGTTGTTTCCCCCCCAGATGTTCTGCACCTGTAGATTGAAACAGCATCTGGCCCAAGACCCTCAAGTTTTCATCAAAGATAAGGACCTGGTGAGACTCTAAGGATTAGACTGGAGTAGTAGGTTAGGGTGAAAGAGAAGAGAGGATCAGGCTAAAGAAGTGGAAGCTGTAATTTCAATAAAGGATCTGGTCTAAATAGTGAGGAAGGGTTGTCAAAATACAGGGGCAGGATTAGTGGTGGGGTGGAGATGAGGTTTTCCAGGCATGATGAACAAGGCATGTGTAGTTTGAAAAGGCCATTTTAGAGTACATTTAATTTCTCATCTGTGGCTGTGTCTATACTATGAGAAAAAATCAAATTTAAAGGAGTTAGCTTGGTATTAAAACATCACCATCTTCACTGTAGATACCATGAGCTCGAATAAGTGAGCCCTAATACTGATAACAAAATGTTGATACTACCAGATGGGTAAAACATCAATTTTGAATTTAAAATTTCAAATAAAGGCTAGTGTGAAAGTGCCATGTCTTTAATTCAGATTTATTAGCCTCCAGAAGTGTCCCGTATGTATCCCACAAAGCTACGCGGTGACCCTCCATGTATGGCGGCTTCCTTTTCTGCTGCTCTCCATCCAGGTGTGCCAGAGGAAGGTCCCAGGAAGCCTGCAAAATTTTGATTGAGTTAGAATTAGATTTTGGATTTTGCAGTGCTCAGGCCTGCAAATATAAAAGTCTGGATAGGTGGCTGATGGAACTGGGTGGGGGTGGACAGGGCTGATAGTGGGTTTGGGGGAGGTCTGAATTCTGTTAGTGGGTGCTCTGAATTCTGGGACAGTGGTTTGCATTCTGGGATTCTAACATGAAACACCCACAAGCAACTGGGGCTAAGGCACTGTGGGGTAGGTACCCACAATGCACTGCTCAAGCTTTTGTACTTGCATAGGGCAATGGGGATGTGGAAACTCAACACAGAAAAATGATGGGTCGAATTTCAAGAAGGAAAGCCAAGAAGGTTTGTGGATACTTAAATTCAAATTCATAAGAACGAGATTAAAAATGGAATGTATTAAAAACTGAATTTGTCTCGTAGTGTAGACATAGCCTAAAGGGACCTTTACAAAATGTTTCCAATAGGTAGGAAGGCTGTGGTTTGGGTAAGCTCATTTTTTCATGGCCACAGCATTCTCGATAATTACTGAATGTGGTACACATGCACATACATAAACTCTTGCACAATTCTAAGATATTTTTAACTTTGAATTTATTTTTTTAATTGTGTACTATGCACTATAGCCCATGTTTCTTAAAAGAAAACAGAAACAGGCACTGTTGGTATAGAATTAAAGAGCAAGTAACACAGGTGAAATCCTGTCCCATTGAAGTCAATGAGAATTTTGCCCTTTCTTTCAATGGGATCAGGATTTCACTCTAGTTATTTTCACTGCTTTTTAGTAACTATTATATTAGATACATAAACAAAAAACCAAACAAAATTAATAACACCTTCTGTTTTGGATGGAGACCCCATGTGTAATGAGGTGCAGCCACAGAAGACCCCTTGGAATGTGCCTCCATGTGCTTATAATGCCACTGACATCTATGTTCCTGCTCTCTGGGGCTCCCCCACCACCCTGTCCTACTGGGCCAAATCCTCTGTTCTCCCCCAGCCAAGACACAGAGTTGAAGTTACTATCCTCTGCAGAACAATGAAGACACTGTTTAACCACAGCTCTGGGTGGATGCAGTTCTATGGCACAGCCACCAGGAAGTCAACCACCAGAAGGGATTGAAATCCCCAAATAAATTTGTCTCTCTATATGCAAAAGATTTGCATTTGGGAGGGGGCCCATTAGGTAAGCCCCATTATCAATGAAAGGGAAATATGTACAGTGGTAGCCCTACCCAAGTGATAACAATTTATATTGGGCTTGATTATAAATAAGAGTTTTTATTAAGCAAAATAGTGAGATTTAAGTTGTTATAAATGAGAACAAGCAGATCAAAAAGATTTACCAAGTCAAACAAAAGAGATAAAGCACAGCTAATTCTGTTCCCCTAAAAAGCTAGTTATGGTTTTAGGCTTTCCTTCGTCCCATATGGAGTTTACAAATAATATGTGAAGATGAAACTGTGGGTCTTCAATACAAATGTGAAGAGGGTGCTTTTATATGTATGTGAGACCAGGTGCACTAAAAAGTCTTCAAATCACAAGCTACAGAAATTCATAAACAGATACCTGAGGTACATCCGTCACATCAAATGGCAAGACTTTGTCATGAATGAGTAGGTTTGGAACAGAGCTGGACAAGAACCACTTGATATTCAGTGCAAGAGAAGAAATTGGGGATGTCTAAGCCATGTGCTCAGAAAGCCATCATTCAGGATAGTCCATCAAGCTCTCAAATGGAACCGGCAAGGAAAATGCAAAAGAGGAAGACCTTGGGCAACAAAGGAAAGATCTACTGAGATTGAAGGACAACATCTGGGGTACTCCTGGAGTCAGAAGTTTTGTCCTGAGATAGAGGCTGTGTCTACCCTTGCCGCCTTCTTTGAAGGGGGCATGGTAATCAGCCTGAGCAGAGAATACTAATGAAGTGCTGTGATGAATATGAAGCACCTCATTAGGCTAATTCTCCCCATGGCAACTTTGAAGTTGCAAACTTCAAAGTCCTGGCATGCCATATGGCTGTGGATACCTCAAAGTACCCACTCAGCTTCAAAGTATTGTTACTTCCATTGAAGTTGCCACAGGGAGAATTAGCCTGAGGAGTTGCTGCATATTCATGACAGCATGTCATTAGTATTCTCTGCTCAGGCTGATTGACATGCCCCCTTCAAAGAAGAAGATTAGTGTAGACACAGCCAGAGTGAAGTGGAGGAGACTTGTAGATGACCTATGCTCTACTTGGAGTACAAGGGTTTATGTCAAGTAAGTCAAAAAGTTAGTTACTTGTGATTTCTTACCCTAAACAGCTGCCTTTATATCAGGTGAAATCTTCAGGTCAGAAATGATCTTATCTTGATCTGGGTGTTCAGTAATGTTCTCTGTTTCTCCTAGGCTGTGACAGGCAATTTCCAAGTTAGGCTGAAGACAAAGGGGCTGACAGATTCCTATGGCATAAATAGGCTTTTCCACTGGGTGGGAATCCTTTGTGTAAGCCCCCCACCCCAGAAAAAAACTAAATTTCCAAAATGGAGGCCTGTAACAGGTGGCATGGTCACATGTCCTTCTAAAGTAACTACCTCACAGACCTACAGGACAAATAAAGCTCTTTACAGACCATCAGGTTGATTGCTCAGTCATCAGGAAGGACAACCCTGCCCTTTGGGTTGTTCCAGAAATTCCAGTAATGGCTGTTATTAGCACCTTTAAAACTATAGACAGACCTACACTTCATATTTCAGCTTCACATACATGCACAAAATAGGATTTACAGATCCAGCAGTGAAAATGATAGGTTACAAGAGGTATTTTGTCCAAAGTCTTTCTATTCATAACCTCTTTTTTCATAAAGTATGGGGATGGGTCCATCACAACATGTAGAAAATTACCCTGACTACCTCACTGGCAACTGAATATGGCATAGGATGAAGATTATCTTAATGATCAAAACAGAAAAAAATCTGTTGGCATGTGTAACTAGCATGGAGCCAAGTTCTCAGAAAGATATGTGCTAAAATCTGCCTTGTTATTGTCCAGGCCCAAATTTAGACAACACGAATATACATGTGCATTTTTGTGTGCAGGCTTCTGAAAAACACAATGTGGCTCACACTCTCATGTCTACAAACTATGGGAAAGTCACACAATGTCCAAGTCCTACTGATTTTTTTCAATGACCTAGTAATTCAGAGGTGATAGTTTGTGAATAATGTCGAAGATCCTGATGTTGCAATTCTTATAGTGGTCAAACTTACTTTCAGTTCAGTGGGAGCTTGGCTAGCACAAGGACTGCAAGGGTAGAATGTGCAAAAATATTTTCTTAATTTTGTATATTTTTATAAGGAAAATATCTGCATCTCTTTTCATCTATTTTGACTTGTCCTTTTTATTGACATCTCTTTTGTCACCTCCCTCTAATGCAAAGTTGTACCAGGATAGGATGCTGGGTTAGATGGGCATGGTATTTAGAATCAACTCATGCTAACAAATTCTTGGATAATGCTAGTTTTATTTTCAAGGAATGGAAAGTCAACACCATTAACACCAGCCGGCTTTTCTGTTGTCAGGCTTCAGAGAGTCTTCATGGTTATAGATGTATTGTTTTCAGTTTCCAAAAGAAGTTTAATGTGTGTTTGGGGATTTATTTACTTTTGTTGTCTCTTTTCACCTTTTCTAAAAAATGTGCTGGGCTGAAGCCCCATTCTGAGAGCTAGATTTATAACATCCATCCTTGGCCATCAGCTTTTTGCTGCTTCTTGGTGTGAATTGATTAGGAGTGGTGTATAGCTCATGGGACGCCAAAGTAGAAAATGGACTTCATAATTTGTCAGTAAACAAATATTTCCAAGTTGTAGACCTCCCTTTAATTTTGTTAGGTGCTTACTAGTGACTATCACTTTACGTTAAAAACCCACAAAGACAGGATTTTCTATCTTATTTTGTTTCTGCAACCACAACAAAAATCAAAAACAAAGGAAGAGGAAACCCCCAAAACTTTATACAAACATAAATCAGTCCAATTGTTCCAATCAGCACATATGGAACAGTGATATTGCCCACTGCTTTGAGACCCTCTAATGAAAGACCATATGTGCTGCTGCAATATCAAAACACAGTAGGCTTGTATTTAGGACTCCACAGTGGCCTTTGTTTTAGAATTTCCTTGCTTTTATTGGTTTGTGTCTGTGTCAACATTATTTCTTGTAGCCTGGTGTTTTGTCTTTCATTTAGTAGGAGCACACTGAAAATTAAAAATATTTGCCTAAGCTTTTTGCATTTCGTGCTATTATCTTGCATACCCTTTAGATATTTCCAGGTGCCCAAAAACAATAAGAGCATTATCAACTGCATCACCAGGTCAGAGTAACCTTGTAAAGAGAGAGAGCATTTTCACTGTGTTTTGGAACTGCAGCAGTTATGAGGTAATCACAGGTCGACCTGGAATTATCCTGGACATCCAGGAGACACTCTGTACCCATAGAACTGTGTTCTTTTTGCGGAATTGACTACACATTCTACATAAACCTGGCTTTAAATGTTTGCACTGTAAAGTGTTAGTATAACTGGGACACTGAATTATTATTTTTGGTAATAGAATAGAGATAGGACTACTGCTGGCACTGTCTGAAGTATTTTGTAATTCAAGAATGGCTTAAAGAAATTCTATGGCACTAAATGCTCCCTCCTGCTATAAATATTTTAACAATTAATGCAACTCTCCCTGCACAGAACACTCTTTTCCCCCTGCCTTCCCTTTGCTTCTCCCTATCATTCTGAAAAGGAGGTCTACTAATTCTATCCATTTTTCCTCCCCAAAAGAGCCATATAGCCCCTTCTCCCATAATCTTCAGTTCCCTCACTATCTGAGTCAACACTATGACTATGCACTAGTTAGTTGGGTGGGGAGCAAATCCCATTATTATTGCATGAAAGGGCCCCAATCAGGGATACATTAAACACATCACAGAAAAATGGTCTCAGCCCTGAAGAGCTTACAGTCTGTGTAATAAGATGGTAGACAACTAGTGCAAACAGCTGGGGGAAAAGTGCGCAATATCAGAAAGATGATTATGAACAGACAGAGATACTAGTCATTCTCCAGTGGTGAGTTGAGTGGGTCCATTAGGGAATGTTTGTGAAGTTTCCTCTGACTACTGGATGGTCTTCCCTAGCTGGCATGAGTGTGTTTGAAGAAGGTGGGTGCACATGTTCTCAGTCTGTTGAGTCGGAGTGGCAAACAGAGCTCTAGGAGCCCTAGATGCTAGCGCTTTAGAACTTCAGTGGTGGTGGGGCCCATCTCTACTTGCATATTATACTGGTTTGAAAGCATACCCAGGGGGACTGCACCCTCATATGGCAGTGGATATAACCACAGGAGCAGAGTCTCATAGTCTGAATAAATCTGAAAAGACAACGTGCAGTACGAATGATGGATGTAATTAGATTATTTCCCAATGTCACGTAAATCAGTGCAGTGAAGTAGAAATATTATGAACTTTGTTATTAAACTTCCATTCCACAAAGAATCGTGCTAAGATGGCAGACTGTAAGTACACTGGTTTTCAACTTTTTTTTCATTTGCAAATCTCTAAACATGTTTAAATAGAGGAGTGGATGTAAAAGAGGAAGACTGTGGGCAATGTGGAGAGGATCTATTGAGACTGAAATACAACAACTGGGCTACTCCTGGGGTCAGCTAGAAGTTTTTCCTGAGTCAGAGCAAAGTGGAGGAGACTTGTAGATGACCTATGCTCCACTCAGAGTACAAGGGTTTAAGTCAAGTATGTCAAGCGGACCTTCTTAGAAATCTTAGATATAGTCTTTGGACCATTGAGGTCCAAAACCATTGTCTTAATATGAAATTACTCTTTTGAGTCCTTGTAATCAGGACTCTTGCACAAGTTTAGCAGTCTTGTAATACATTAAACACACAATAATTTCTATATGTAACTATTGCATACTATGTTTTTATGTACCTGTTAGTTTCCCACTCAGAATAAATTACTGATAGTACAATCATGTTGCATGAGTGTGAAGTATTTTGTATTTGGTACTATTATTTAACAATACAAAGGGAAGCAAGTGAACATTGTACAGGGTGCAGGGACCTCTCCATTATTTTTTTAAGTGAGAAGAGGGCAGGAAGGGTTATCTTTCCTATACTTTCTTGATGACTCCAAATTTTTACTGTTCACAAGAACTTCATGCTCCTTTCTGACTAGAACTGCTGCCTCCAATTCCATGTCACCTCTGTCAATGAAACCAGACACATAGTTGTGCTTTCACACTTGGATTTTAAGGTTTGATTCAATTCAGATAAACATGGAAGCTTTGTGAAGTTCTTGGTTGTGATCGTCGGGGCGGAACTTCTGTGAAAATTGGCTTGCTTGCAAAATGTTTAGCATTTCCTTCTTTAGGCCAGGCTTCTAGAAGAGTATGCATACGTTGACACTTCCACCAACAAGAATAATGAACGGAAAGATGAAGGAAAATGATTCCCTTTCATTCTCTCTCTCTCTCTCTATATATCTACTATATATTGGAGACAGTTTGTACATCTGTCTGTTTTCCTATTGATCCCTCTGTCTGTAAGTCTGTTCAAGAACTCCTCCTAAATGGTAAGAACTGGGACCACCCAAGAAGCATGGTCCCCTACCATGGGGCACCACCACCTGGACATCACAGTCCCCACCCCTGGCCATCAATGGGGAGCACATCCCCTACCCTCCACACACCCAGCTCTCTGCCCTGAGCCCCTCAACCCTGAACCCTCCCTCCAGCCCCCCAACCTTATGCCTTGAGTGCCTCTTCTCCCCAAAACCCTGACTCCTGCACTCTCCACACTCCTAGCCCAGGGCCCCGAGCCTTCTTACTCCCTAACACCCACTTCTACACCTTCATCCTCTAGCCCCCTTCCCTGAGGCCCTCATCAACCCCAAACCCTCACTTCAGCCCCACCCTCACCTCAATCCTGCTGGCCTGAACCCCTCCTCACCCCCACCCCAGAGTTCTGAACTCCCCACACCACAAGCCCCCCGCCCTAAGCCCCTCCTTAAGGACCCAAGCAATAGCAGGTAACTGTGCTAGAGTGTGTGTGTGTGTGCGTGTGCACGCGCGTATAATATCTTTTCAAATCTCAACAGTGTTTTCATGAAGACTTGAGTCAATATTTGCTTTTGTAAATTCTTATAAAAAACTGACCTCATATATATGTGCCTGCAGCTTCAGAAACTCTTCTCTGCATCTGTCCCTCTCACATGCACAGGAAAAGAAGCTAAGTTACCCTGTCTTGATGTGCACACACAGTGCCACTCAGACACTTGATGAGAGACTATATACATGCTTTTTTGCTGCACAGGATGTCACTTCATTGGAAATTAAGAATAAAATATCCTCTTCCCTCTGTTTCTAGAGGCAATTAAGATGACAAGTTAATCAAGACTTCATCATCGCCCTGCATATTTCCATTCATCATATCACAGCACTTCTAATGCAGCTGTCCAGTTCATTCCAAGCCAGATTTTAAAAAGTGCTGGGATAGGTATGTCACTGAAAACTCCTTTAGTATCTTTACTCTTTCTTTGACTAGTTACACCTGAATAAATGCAGACAGGCTATCTTTAAAAAACAAATGTTCACAGTGACTTATCAAAACTAGTAGGGCTGGCTGAGCTAGCAGACAGAGCACTGGACTGGGGCTGAGGAGTGCCAGGTTTAGTTTCTGGCTAAGCCACAGACTTCCTGTGTGACCCTGGGCAGCTCACTGAATCTTTCTTGTGCCAAAAGTCCCTCTTGGTAAACTGGGCGAAATACTTCTGTACCTCTCTTGAATCTCTTGAACAGATTCTATAGAGAAAGTTCTGAAATGGAATTTCTATTCCAATTTGACACATTAACACTTGGTATGAACAGGAACACCTATTACTTCACGCATTACAAGGACTGCTTCCCTTCCTGTGATGCTCGTAATTATCTCAGGTAAGAAACTTAACATCCCCTACACCTCATCCCCCTCCTTCAGTCCTATGTACTTGATTTGTCAGTTTTTATTGCAATTTTTTTTGGGACCTCTGTACTTATAAATGTCAGTCTGTACTGGAAATGAGATTGATCTGATGAAGTGGGTCTGTCCCATGAAAGCTCATTGCCAAATAAATCATTTTGTTAGTTTTTAAAGTGCTATATTTCTGCTGTTTTGTTTTGTTGGAGTGCAGACTAACACGGCCACCTCTCCATTACTTCTTTTGAATCTTGCACACATAAATACTATTAATGATAGCTTTGTGCTTAGAGCCTATGGGGATGAAAGTCAAATACCTATCTAGATAGTGTGTTAGTGCTTTATCTCCTTAGCTTCCTGAGATTGGCATATGTAGAGAATAATATTTTCTTATGGTACCTACCTTAATGCACTATCACTTCAATGGAATGTTTAAATATGTGCCCAAAGAGCCATACAGGTACTGTTCAGGCCTGATATTTTCTTCACATCCACATCCCAATGTGGTTAATGACACTCTGCAAGAAATATGTGTGAACATTTTTAAAGTCCTAAAAATGTGAAGCTGCCCAGGAACTTGTAGGGGAGGATAGTATGGCAGCCTCCAGCTACCTCTTACCCATGTCATTGAATGCTCAGTAATTTGAGTGCAAAGACATGAGTGCTATCAAGTATGCATCTGACAATTCTGTTCTTCTGTGGTTGTGGTGTATGTGAAAGGAGCAGCCCCTGAAAAGTGCAAGGTACCTCTTCTGCAGTGTTCGGGAGAAACACATTGAATCTGATGAATTTCGGTGGTTTACTCTGTGAAGTTTTAGCATTTGAATGGATGAGAGCAAAGACTGTAATATCTAACCCTATTTTACACTCCCCTCTCCACAGTGCAGTATTAGGGCTATGATGCAGCTATGAACATTTTCCAAGATGCTCTATATGGAGTGTTTTTCTTAGAAATCATAAATTAAAGGACACAGTGAAGGCTACACTATCAGGCCTGCACCTCTCTCTACTGGCACCCTCAGGACCTGACTGTTGCCAAACGAGAGAACTTGCTGGACTATGGGAGGTCAATATTGTCTAACATATTATCAATGCTTCCAGTACTCACTGGGCTCGTAGAAGGTAATTGGGGTAAATTAGAGCTAAATAAGAGCACAGAACATTGAGAGCCAGGACCGATGGCTGTCAACAGACTTTAAGGGACTACGGGAAACTTGGCCATGCCCATGATAAGTGGTTGTCTGGTTAACTAAAATCATGCTGCATTACAGATGTTGCTGGACAAGAGAGTTCTGGATTAGAGAGGTTCAAGCTGTACTATGTAAACTTGATCTGAATTGCAGGTACCTGCGCGTAAGCCATGGTTTCTTCACATTCAGATTTGTGAGTGAAGGCCAGGCAGGAATGTACATATACCTTAAATATGACAGCAGCCATTGCAAGTGATAGCTTTTCAGTGCTCAAGAGTACAGAACAATTGAGAACATGCTTCTTTAAAGAAAGTATGATTTCGGGTCTTTTGACCTTAAAATTCTTCGTTCAAGGGATATTTGCAACAAATTTAGGAAAAATAAAACTGGAGCCTGGGAAAGTCAGTGTTCAAAATCAGGAGCTGGTCTGTGAAAGGAGCTGACATCTACGTACCAATGAACAATAATCTGAGGTTAATTAGGAACAAAACTCATTTGTGTCACATATGCAATTTGAAAAGAATCACATAGTGCAGTTGGGTCCAAATAAATATGTTACTCACCATCAAGTCCTAAGTACATATATACAGTGTTCTGGCAGGGTTCTGTAAACTTTAAAAAAGGTGCAAATTATTCTCTTATGAGTACGTATGTGGGATTGAACACTATTTCATTTAATGGTCCACCTGAAATAAGCTAGCAGAGTAGCAGCAATCATCTATGCATTCATATTCCGAAAGCAGGACCATCAGAGCTGGGAACAATGAGCAATATTGTTGGTAATCTCGTCAGAGCAGCCAAGCTCTGAATGAACATAGTGAATTGTCCTTTTGTCTCTCGAGTAGGTTCTTCTGGACCCAGTTGGTGTAGGTGGCCCACTGCTGAAGTGTAGGAAAGGTTGTATTTGATCAGTGAATAAAGAGACCAGTGTCAGCTGGGTGAGGTTAAACCATCACTTTTCACAAGCACTACATTCAGAAGGAACTGGAAGTTAAAAAGAAGCCAGTACTGAATGGTTTCTGTAATATTTCACTTGTCTCTTAAGAAGAATATGTTCCAAGTTAATTTTTCTGGAAACCTGGGCAACCTGCTTTTCACTTATGATGTTTGTTTACTGTTTGTGCCTTTACTTGGTTTTAGAGACACAACACAATAGAGAATGAAACAGTTACTGTGTCACCGATAGCAATAGAGCACCCTGTCATCTGTTCAAGTTCTGATTCTAAATACTCAAAGAAGGCAGCATTGTTCTCCTTGTTGAGCGAAGCAGTGTCCCTCTGTTAAAATTAGAACTGTGAAAGCACTCCAGGTTAAAGGCAGGCAGATGATTGGTTCATGTGAACCAACGAGAATTGTTTGAAAAGTTCTGTCACTCATTTGTGCCACCTGGAGCAGTACGGAAAGATTAATAAATAATTGAATATTACCAAATAAAGAGCAAAATCTTGCAGTGGTATGACCCTCTCCAGTGCCCCTCCTGCACTCATGACACAAGCATATGTGATTAAGGAGCATTACATGCCAGCATTAGCTTGCAGCAAAAGGGAGTTGTGAGCATTATCAATGTAGCAAGCATTCCAGAAAAAGAGCATACCTCTCGTAAAACTCAGCTCCCTTTTATCTCCCACTTATTTAGTCATTTCCCTAAAGATGCCCCCAGCAAGACCAAATGCATCACTTTAATTAATTAGGCAGTAGTCAATATTGGGGCTCTATTGTGGTAGGGGATGTGGGCATAGAAGAATACAGTCTTTTCTCCAAAGAGCTGAGAGACTTAATTTAGGACAAGATGCAACAAGTGAAAGTGCAAAGAAGCCAGGGAATATTAGACAATGGTTAGAGTAGGAAGAGGACTGGATCCTGTATTTTTCAGTGGAGGTTTTCCTGGCAGTTAACACTATAGATAAATGTGTGCTTATTTAGCAGTTTTAAATAAATATTTTTCTTTTAGTAGATAAGTAAACAGGAATAGTAATGAAATCAGTTGTCTTTGGTGGTCACAGGCCTGGTAAATAATAACCAGCAATTTACCATAGGCATGGCAATGAAAATGTCTCTTGAAAACGGATATGATTGAAAGAGAACCAGGCAGTATTTTTTTACTGGCTAGGTCGGGAGGGCTAACATGCAAAGGGTGACAAGGAAGAAAGCAGAAAGGTGTTTGTGAGAATATTAGGCAAACAGATGCTGGAGGCTGGCACGATTGGTAGAGTGGAAGATGTCATTATGAGTGCCATTCGTTTTGTAAAACTCCATAAACAGGGCAGATCAGAACTCAGTAAGTGGTAGACTAAAAAAAGAAGATGCAGCAGCCAGATGCTTGGGATCCTGTTTTCTGATTTTTCTTGTTTTCATCCCTCTGAAGCTTGGGAACCGTAGCTGAAGAATGTGAGAATTGTATGTGTATGTGTAAAGGGTAGTGCTGTGACTGCTGGGCTGGCATAATGTTTCACTGGGGATATTCCTGGCAGTTTACACTGCAGAGAAATGCTCTGTCAGCCTGTTCCCAACAAGCCATGGTGTGCCTGCTCCCTTTGTCTCCCTAGTGTATGTGGTTTATTTAAGGAAGGAAAAACTACCCTGTTTGTGCCTCAAAACAAATGAAAACACCTTCATCTTGCAAAAAGAAATGGAAACACATTTATGTTGTTTATCTTCTAAAATGGTCAAAGGTTTAAAGGTATGAACTGATCCAAAGTCCATTAAAATAAATGGAAAAACACAGATGGGCTGTTTGAGTCTCTGTTGATCAGCTGCAAAATCTTGCCCCGTTCTGGCACCCTCCTTTTTCTCCTCAAGCACCATAGTATCCACACTGCTATTTAATTACCTGTGCAGGATGGGTGTACTAACACTCAGACTGAATCTCAATGATTCTGAAGTAGATAGCATCATCAATGCAATCCAGATCTGAGCACTTTCCTCTGAGACATCTGAAACTCACAACAGGTTCTACCAGTTCTTCACAAGAGGTAGGGCCAGATGCTCAGTTGGTGCAAACTGCTGTAGCTCCGTTGACTCAATGAATTTACACTGATTTAAACTATCTGTGGTTATAGCCCATAGCACAATGGGAGACTGCAATTCACATACATTGTAAGCAAGTAAGCAGATGTATAGTAAACATCTATCAAATTACTGGAAATCTCAGAATTAGCGCTGCTTAATATCAAATCTTAAATGTGTACCTCATGTTAAACTGCAATTGCAATTATTTCTAAAAGACACAGCTCTGAGGTATATCTTTGGTGACAAGCCACTGACCATTGTACGGTGTAAGTCCAGATAAAAGTACATCTATCTGGCAGAAAGAGCTCACCCCTCAAAGAAGAAAATTTCAGTATAGCTATGTGTGGGACAGATCTCTCAGTTGAGACTCCTACTGGATGTATTTATATGTACAAAATTCACATTTACAGTTCAAGTCAATGTATATATTTTATTTTTAAACTTTATTTGCACTCACTGTTTTTAATGGGCTGTTCCACACAGCTATTTGTGGCTAAATATTACTTTTTTTAAAAAAAGAAACAGTAACAAATTATTGATGGTATTCTAAATTTTACAGTGTCCTGTCTAGCAGTACCCAAATAAAGGCTTGTTCCTTTGACATCAATCTCCATTGACAGGTGATGACAGAAACACTCCCTTGGAAAGACTAAAATGTTACTATAATAACAAAGTGGCTATGCTGAGGCTGAAGCAATTTTGAACAGGAAGGGTAAAACCACAAAAAAGGAAAGGGGGTAAAATATATATTACATGCGTTCTGTGTTTATATGTGTGGAAACGCAGGAATGACTTCAGCTAGGCTATATCTAGATTACAGATTTGTCGACAGAACTTTTTGTTGGAAGATATTTTCCCACAAAACATCTGTCGACAAATTGCAGCCAAATTGCCAAGTGGATCGCAAGAGTGATCCACTCTGTCAGCAGAGAGTGGCCGCACTGCCCGGATGCTCTATCAGCAAAACAGCCAACTAGAAGCACAGCAGACAGGGCTGGCCAGTATCCCGGAAGCCCTGTCTGTCGACAGAGGGCCCCCTGGAACTGGCTTTCTGTCAACAGAGGCATTATTTCTCATGGTGAGTGGAGTATGGCTGTTGACAAAAGTGCTACATTCTCCTGACTTACTGTCAACAGAGCGCCTTGGGAATCTTGACACTCTGGGAGTTTTGTTGGCAAAATGGCAGCTTTGCAGACAAAACCCTCTAGTGTAGACATAGCTCTAGATTGCAGCTGGATTTAGTCACCATGACTACAAATGGTTAATTCTGGCTGCCCCTTAAGGCTGTTTTCCCAGTGAGAAGAATTGAAGGTTTGTGAGGTTTAAGTGAGTCAAGGCTGTTGTGGTCATGAGATGGGCTGTCGGTAATGTATCCAGGTATGTAATGAAATACTATACAAGTTTCCTTCTTGTAATAAATCACTGACTGCATCAAAGCTTATGTTTGATAATAAAATAGAAAATGAAGGAACAAAATGAGCAATAATAATATGAACAGATACAAAATTTAGGTTTATCATAAAACTACCAAACTGTCCAAGTGGCTAAGAACATAAGAATGGCCATATTGGGTCAGACCAATGGTCCGTTTAGCTCAATATCCTGTCTTTTGACAGTGCTCATTTGTAAGTCATCACTTTTTGTGAATGGTTTTGCTTGGTCACTATCCATCATGCTGTACCTTTTCTGCACGAACAAGAATCAGGATATGAAAACTTGATGTTTAGTTTGAAATGTGTGAATTTTGGCCCAACACAGTATTTTTACATTCCCTTGTGCCTGCAGTGACAATTCATTGGTACCTCTATTATTTCTCTGAGTATAGATACAAAGCAGGTTCATGCTGGTGAGGAGATAGGGATAAGGAAGTAACTGAGAATCATTGTGGTAGGCTGTCTAGGTGGAAAATTAGAAAGCATCATTGGATGTTCGTAGATTGGAAAGAATCATGTGTTTACATTAGGAACACTGGGTCAGAGTCTGTCATCTTTGATTAGAGTGAGTACTACCTTACCTAGTGAGTGAATAATCCCAGTGCCTTTGTTATTAGAATAAATCCTAATTTCAGACAACCCTTGAGATGGGCAAAGATGATGGGTGTAACAGAAACCATTTGTCTTCACCTCAGTCCAGAATTTTGGTGTGTGTGAGGGAGCCATTGAATTTTAAAAGAATCTCTCTCTCCTTTTGTCTCTGAAGAAAATTCTTCAAAGGCAGAAAAATTTAAATGTAATGGCTTGCAAAGGTTAAATATTAAGCTCTTGGGAATCTAGGAAGTAGATAAATCATCGGCTTTTATGCAAAGAGACCCTTTCACTCCTTCAATAGCATGAATCTTTCAAGACAAAAACAATACTTTGAATTTACATGACACCTTTCGTCCAAAGATGACTGAGCACATTTAAAAAGGTTAATAAATTAAGCTTCATGGTCCCCCAGCCCCATGAATCTTGCTATTTAACATATTATAGCACAGTGGACTGAGACAAAGAGAGGGAAAGCCATAGAGAAGTACATAGCAGAGTGAGGAATAGAACTGATCTGCCAGGGCCAGGACATAGGCAGCTGGTGCACTGTGGTCAGTTACCCAAGTTGGGAAATATGCAGCAAAGTCAGGCTTGCATCAGCATACCAGCAAGTCAGGGTCAGGCACCAGGTTATAGAGCGAATGCACATAGCAACACTGGGGACAAACTGGAGTCTAGGAGATGAAGTCCAAGGTTCACAGTAAGGTGAGATCAGGATCAGAAGTCTACATCATTGCTCAGACAGCTCCCTGTAATGGTTTTCTGGTTTATATAATAGCATGGGCCAAACAGTGAGCTGCAGGGGCCTGCTACTCAGGCCTCACATGGTAGTACTTCCTGTAGTGTCTGTCTTCACAGGGTCTCCAATAGAAGCCTGGTCTGGTCTCCCAGTGGTAATGCTGAAGCATCAGGCCCTCATTAATTCCAAGGCTGTAGCTTCTAGTGTCCAAGGTACTTACTCTAACTGCAAAACATATCACTTCTAAGCAGGAAAAACACAGTTAAAATATTGCATAGGAAAATCCAGAGGGCCTGATCCAATCACATTTAAGGTCAGAGAAAAGACTCCTAAGGGCAACAACTGGAAATAGATCCACCTAGGAACCAGAATCAACATCTGTGATTTGGAAAATCCTACTTGTTTCCAAGCTGTAGAGCATATGCTGGGCTGGTAGGAGTTTCCACAGGGATTTTTAATTTAATTAAGCTGGCGGAGTAAGGAATAGTGACTAAGTACATAGGTATATAGTGTAGATGATATTAGTAATAAGGATTTAGACCGTTACTCCACCTATATACACAGTGTTTTGCTATTATATTTATTTACTAGTCCTTTGTCTTCTCTAACTTTATTTGTTCCTAGTGATAAGGTTTGCATTGTTTCCTTTGGGAGAGTATTTCACACCCTAATCAACTTCATTTTCAGAATGTTTTTTCCTGGCATTCAGTCTAAATTTGTTCTCTGTTCTATCTCGGTACTCTTGGTTATACCTCTGGCATTACTCTGATAATTTTTTCTCCCTCCTTTTTACATCTTTCAGATATTTGCAGTCTGTTATGTCTTCCCACCACCCACTTGTTAATCATCACGTAGGCAAAGATATTCATGGAGTATTCAGCTCTTTTAATCTTGCCTCATTATCCACCTTTGAACCCTTAATCTTTTGTTGTTGTTGCTTTTCTCTAAACTCACTCCAGTTTCTCAGAATCTTTCTGGTAGTGAGGGCCCTGAGTGGAACACACTTTGCCAGGCATGTGTTCCAGCACAATTGCAGAGAAGAGACTGTTGTATCCTAATATTTTTATATGGTACTTTAACCCAAAGTGCTTTCCTTATTTAGTGGCTCCATCAGCTCTGAAAACTCATATCTAGTATGTCCATCATCACTTCTAGGTTTCCTTCTACTCTCCATACGTTCTCCCTCAGATTGAATGTATTTCTGAACATTTCTCCCCAAATATATTACCTTCTATTATTCAAAGTTGAATCATATTTTACTTTCTTCTGTCTGTGTTTCCAATCTCTCTTGGTGACTTTGTATTGTTTTTCTCTGTGCTAGTGTTCACACTGCCTAATTTACTACCATCAGCACATTTCATTAACAAATGCTCTCTCCCACCACACTCTTTCACCATGGCACTGTAGTACAACTTGACTTTTTCAGAACTAGTTTATACATATCACGCCATCCCTCCACCATTTTTTCCTTTCTGTCTGTCCTATATAGATTGTAATCATCTGCACTGACATTCCAATTATAGGAAGTATCTCACCAGGTTACATTTATGCCCACTAAATCACAATCTCCATTAGAAGCAACCTATTTTTCTTGGAGAAATCTACTTGCAATATGCATGTCATGCTATACATCTTGGGAGGATTTGCTCCCATTTTCCTAGGACCGTGGCTATGAATTCAGTGTGTGTGTGTGTGTGTGTGTGTGTGTGTGTGTGTACAGTTTTCTTTCAAGACCATTCTATTTTCTGTACCATGAAAGTGCACCATGGAGTGGGGAGAAAAACCCAGGAAGTGTCAGCTGAAATTCAGCATTGTCATTTAGTTAATTATGGAGCGAAAGGAGGGAGCTCTGTATTGGAGTGGAAGTCTTGTTTACATTAGGATTGAAGAGTGCTTCCGCTTAGATCTAACCAAGATACTAATGATCACAGGAACTTGCTTGGAGTCAAATTCAGCTAATTATATCATCAGATTTTTTTAAAAGGAAAGAAAAAAAGGGGTGGGAATGAGAAGGTGGCTACACAGAGACCACATTTTCCATAACTTTTAGAGAGGCATTTGACAATCTACTTCATGGCCCCATTAAATGAGCAAAGTCAGAGCTATTTAAAAAAAAACCAAAAAACAAAAAAAACCCCTTTGTGATGCTGGCAATTGTCTGATAATATATGTCACAACAAGCATTTGTAAAAAACCAAAAGAGCATGGAAAATATACTATATGATTGAACCCCAAAGGAAAAAGCTAGAACATTTCTTCTTTCACCCTTTAGTCTGAAGCCTTGCGATAATTAGCCAAAGTAAAATGAATATTAGCTTATGCTTAACTGCCTTTCCAGCATGTTACCCTGCATTGACCCAGTAGTGCTAAACCAATTATTTTTTGAACTTTATGGCTTTAAATAATCTTCTGCTTTAAAACTCCCTCTACCCCTCAGCTACTTAACTGAAGGCCCGACTGCCCTAAATCCTTTTCTTATACTTTGTAGCTTTTTAAGCAAGCCCCCTCTTTAAGTTGACATAATCCTGTCTCCGTAGAAAACATGAAAGACCTTGAACAAATCAAGATTTCTCCATGGAGAATTCAGTTAATCCTGTGCTTAGCTCCTAACAAGGAAATCCATCTCTCCACCAAGCACCCCATTACTAGGACTAATGCCTGACTTGAATAACAAGCAAATTATTGTGCTTTAATTGTAGTGCTGCTCTGTCACATGCAGATCTTGAGAGAGGAATGTGACTAGGCTCTTCCAGGAAAGACACGTCATGCCTTTTCCTTGTTGTTAAGGTTCCTATGATTTAAAAACAGATGAAATTAACTATGAATATGGACCATGCTTGCTTCCGATTAGATGACTCAGCAACAGCACATCTCTGCAGGTCATGTTATTTTAGGATGATTGTTACAAAACGTTACATCTATCTATCTATCTTACATGGCCTTTTGTATGTTGCTAAATCTATATTCTGGGAATTGTGGTAGGGGCATAAGTACATGATAAAAATTAGAGGCTCCATCATACATTTGGGCACAGGAAATCACGTGAGTATAAACATAATTCATAGACTGACCCACAAAAGTAGGTCCATGATGGGTGCTATATCATTCCCTGGAAAAGTGCTCAAAACAGCATGCATTATTTAATGCTAGGGTAGACTCAGCAGGATGAAAGAAGCTCAAGAAGATGGTCGAAGTGCTGTCGTAAAAACTGGCCAACATGTGGAAGAAAGGGAAAGCGGGTTTATAAAGAAGTCGTACCAGTTGCTATGTGGTCATACCACAGAGAATCAACACATGAGGTTCTGAGGCAGTGGCAATTCCATATTGGGACCCCTGCATAGTTATGGTTGGTCCTGTTTTGGGCAGGCAGCTGGACTCAATGACTTCCTGAGGACCTCTCTTCCAGCCTGGGATTCTGTGAGTTAGGTGGAGCTGTTGGCCTTGCCAAAACAATCTTGACACAGGGAGCTGATTATGAGGGAAAGCAGTGACTCCACTGGATACATGGGCCTTGGGATAGATTTGTAGGAGAACATCACACATCTTCCTTCCTTTTCTTGCTCATGTTCCCCTGGGTCCTGGCTGTATGACATGCAGCACAGGCATGGTGTTGTGGAAAAAACTGATGTGGGCATAATTTTGTGCAAATTACTAACACTCTTAATGAGTGGTACCTGCTATACTTTTCCCAGCATACACATAGGCCAGGTCTACACTAGGCTGAAAAGTCAATCTAAGATACACAGTTCCAGCTACAACAATTGTGTAGCTGGAATCAACATATTCTAGATCATTTTTTTTTGGCCATCCACACTGTGGGAGGTCAATGGGAGAAGCTCTCACCTTGACCTCCCTTACTCATTGTGAGAATGACTACCAAGGCCGACTGTAGAGCCCTGATGGTTCGATTTAGTGGGTCCCCAATCAGCATGCTGAATCGAATCCAGAAGATCTACCTGAAGGAGTCAATTGTCTGGTGAGTGTAGACATACCCTTGGTTGGGACATTGGTGGTTATCAATTTTCAGCATCAGAAGTTAGATGCAGTTACATTGAGAGGACTAGCTATGTGATGAATGGGTGGGTTGTGACATGAAAATACCCTCTTCATTGATTTTGTTCTCTGATCTAGTCCCTTGAGCATCTGCCTCCCAGTGATCAAAATACTGCATAGTCATTCTACTGATTCATTAGTCAGCTTTCCAAAGTTCCATTAGATGCCCCACTATGTTGTGCAACTGCAGCTGTTTTCCCAGCCCATTCGGATTCAGGCGAGAAAATTTATTAACAAAGGTGTGGCTGGGAGATTTGGAATTAATTAAAGGGAGGCTCTTTGAAACATTTTTGTAGCATAGTTAATTGTCTGTGGGAGCAATAGCCTGAAGCTGGCAGTGCAACACTGTGATTTTCCATGCATGATAAACGTGCTTTAAGGCTACATCTGCGCTATCACGGTCAATCTTTGGTGTTTGATTTCTAGTATGGATCCACTAAATTGACCTCTCACGTCGATGGGAGAAACTCTCATGTTGACCTTCCTAAGTATAGACAGGTGCAGATACATTAATTTTTTAGCTACACAATTGGTGTAGCTATAACTGTGTATCTGCGGTCGATTTTCTTTGTCTAGTGCAGACATAGCCTAAGTGTAGGCAGTTGGGAAGGGAATAAAACAAGAGGCAGCCCAGCCTCGCATACTGTGATGAAAGATAAGGATGAAATACATATTATGTGGGCTTTGTTGTCCAGGGTGGAGTACCTAGGATACACTTCTGTTCCCTGGTCCACCCTTTGCTAACCCAGAATTTCCTCTGCTTATAACAGAGGGCAGCTGCTGCTGCTATAGTCATGTTTCTAGACCCTGAAAAATAATATTAGGAGGTGGGAGCAGGGAGACAGGAAGCAGTGTTACATGGATTTAATGTGACATTAGGCACATATTGAGCAACAGTTTAATTACTGAGGTTATGGCAAATGTTCCTGCTCCGGTAGAAGTCAAAACTCCTCCTATTTTTAGTAACCTGAATACAAGGACCTTGTTGCCTATTCTTTCCCTCTTTGGCTGCAGACTAGTTGAGAGAATTAATGAGTTGCAGTTTTATGAGAGCTCCACTAGATGATGGTATAAATCTTCCTAATGAGCAAGCCCCAAATGGGTAGCTTGAGCAGGAGTCCAGGAAAAGGCCACCTAACCTTAGGCACAGCTGTCCCAAGCCTAAAACATCCTGTCATGAGAATGATGCTACAGAGAGTGGTTGTGCATATGTAAGTGACATTCTGTAACATTACAGAATTACTCTGGGAAAATGAATCTAGCAGCTGATTTACTCTATTTAAAATCAAGTAACAATTTGCTTAATTTATTTTGCAAATTAGAATGGGCTAACATCAATTCATTCTTTAACTGATACTGTAAATGAGAGTAATTGTGTAATTAGTAGGGAATTAATTACAGGGTAACACATCCATTTACATGAAACTGAAATGAAAAATTAAGACTGAGTCTTGCAGTCACCAGGCTGGCTGGTGCTGCACATGCAGAAGCCTCGACTTCACCTGCAGGAAGGGACACTAAAGCGGATCTTGTACCATAGTGTAGCAACTTCTGTGGCTGATCCTACTGAAGAGCTGCAAAGGGAGTCAGTCCCATGGAGATTTTTGCAGCCAGGAGGGAAATTGTTCTCAGATATCAGTGAGGAGGTGGAAAATTAACCCCTGTAGAAAACCCTTGGGGGAGGGGACCGCCCCCTAGAATGTATCACTACTCTAGAATTTTCTTTTTTTCCTAAATCCCAAAGGATAGATTAAAGGATATGTCACTTTTTGCTCTTTATCTAATTGTATTATGGTAGGTTCTACAGATCCAGCCCCATTGTGCGGGGCTGTGGACAAACCTATAACACAGATATGGTGCCTGCCCTAAAGAGTTTACACTCTAAATATCAGTTGGTGTTACACTTTGTACCCATTCTGGAAATGATCCTGCAAATAAGGCAGCACAGGGCTGGGGTGTTGGCACATCACAAATCTTGGGAAAATTGGAATAATGACAATATAGGTAAATGAATTTTAATAAGGATAGCAGGGTGCAAGAATGAGGATCAGTAATTTGTTTCAGGTCAAAGCCTATGCCCATTGAATTACAAAATTCACAGTGACTGCTATGGAATGGGACTTTAGCCCTCCTACAGCAGCATGTTATTCAAATTTGACTTTTCCTCAGATCAGTTTCTGGTTCAATTTTTATTATCCTAGTTACATCAGGAAGGTGCTAATCAACTTTGCAGTTAAGCACTGTACCATCTTTCATCTGAGAAGCTCTGAAAATATAGATCAGGCCTACAGGACAGCTGGACGACTATTATTATATCCATTTTGTCAGACAGTAAACAAGGCAAAAAGGGATTACGTGATTTGCTCATTGCCGCAGAACGGGTCAGTGATGGAACTGGCAACAGAACTCGAGTCCTGATTCACAAGCTCCTGGTCTAACCATTCGAAAGCAAATTCACTTAGCCTCCCAAACCCCTCTAAATCCCATGGAATAGAGTAGCAAGTAATACCTTGTTTCTGAAAGGAAAGAGAAATAAAGAGTTCCCTGTAATGTAAGGCCTGAAATGACCACCCCACAAAAAGTTCAGATATGTATTTCCTTCCAAAGGTAAAGTTACCTGAATGGGAGTTAGTTGGTTGTTGGTCATATCTAATATCAGTTTAACCATTTTATGGAAGATTATTGAAAATCAGAGATGTTTTTATGCAGACAAATTTCCAGTCAAATATCCTTTTGGGTAGCCACTGGGAGAGAAGGACCACGATTAGCAAAAGTACAAAAAAATCTGTATACCACACTTCATCTGCTAAATCTTCCATTTCAGCTGCAGGCACTTGTGATACAATTGACTTGACTGTTGCAGAAGAACAGCCATACTGGGTCAGATCAAAAGGCCATCCAGCCCATTATCCTGTCTTCTGACAGAGGCAGTGTACAGAACAGGTAATCATCAAGTGATTCTTCCCCTCTCACTCCATTTCCAAAGTCTGACAAACAGAGGCTAGGGACACCATTTCTACCCATCCTGGCTAACAGCCATTGATGGACCTAACCTGCATGAATTTATCTAGTTCTTATTTGGACCCTGTTAAAGTCCTAGTCTTCACAACATGCCCTGGCAAGGAGTTCCACAGGTCTCTTACCAGGAATTGTGCATAGATGCAAGACAATAGTCTAAATCCCTCCCCTCATGGGCATGTCAATAAGTTGTGATTGTAAACTCCTGTGCAACATGCAGTGGGGCTGACAGTCACTGTGGGCTCTGAGATGAAGTGGGAGCGGGGCTTGGCGCTGTGCCCCCAGAAGGGACAGAGCTTAGGGCAGAAGGAACATAGGCTATGGCAGTGAGCCCTTAGCAGTGCTTGGATCTCAGCACTGCCCCACTCCCCACCAGCCATGGGGATCGGAGCTGCTATGGAGTTTCAAAGGAGCCTGGAGTGTTTCAGCAACTGCCAATGCACAACCATCATCCCAGCTGAAAATGAGAAGAATATCTTACTTCCCCTATATAAAGTATCTCTAAAGGAAAAGGACTACACCTTTAGCAGCCACCCTGTTCGCAACCCCCCGGTCGCAAGCTCCCTGGTCGCTTGCTGGTCAGTTTAAACTATAAAGGGCGCGATCCATAGTCTATGCAGACTGAAGGATACCTACTACTACCTATATAAAACTATGGTACGCCCACATCTTGAGTACTGCGTGCAGATGTGGTCTCCTCACCTCAAAAAAGATATATTGGTGTTAGAAAAGGTTCAGAAAAGGGCAACTAAAATGATTAAGTATTGGCGGGGTAACCGGGTTAGTCTGGATCTGTAACAGCAACGAAGGGTCCTGTGGCACCTTATAGACTAACAGAAAAGTCATGCTCAAAACTTTCCTGTTAGTCTATAAGGTGCCACAGGACCCTTCATTGCTAAAATGATTAAGGATTTGGCATGGGTCCCATATGAGGAGAGGCTAGAGAAACTGGGATTTTAAAGTCTAGAAAAGAGGAGACTGAGGGGTGATATGATAGAGGTATATAAAATCATGAATGGTGTGGAGAAAGTGAATACAGAAAAGTTATTTACTTGTTCCCATAATATAAGAACTAGAGGACACCAAATGAAATTAATGGGTAGCAGGTTCAAAACTAATAAAAGAAAGTTTTTCTTCACACAGCACACAGTCAACCTGTAGAACTCCTCATTAGAGGATGCTGTGAAGGCCAGGACTCTAAAGCCGTGTCTACACGTGCACGCTACTTCGAAGTAGCGGCACTAACTTCAAAATAGCGCCCGTCATGGCTACACGCGCCAGGTGCTATTTCAAAGTTAACTTCGACGTTAGGCAGCGAGACGTCGAAGTTGCTAACCCCATGAGGGGATAGGAATAGCGCCCTACTTCGACATTCAACTTCGAAGTAGGGACTGTGTAGTCGTTGCGTGTCCCGCAACTTCGAAATAGTGGGGTCCGCCATGGCGGCCATCAGCTGGGGGGTTGAGAGATGCTCTCTCTCCAGCCCCTGCGGGGCTCTATGGTCACCGTGGGCAGCAGCCCTTAGCCCAGGGCTTCTGGCTGCTGCTGCGGCAGCTGGGGATCCATGCTGCAGGCACAGGGTCTGCAACCAGTTGTCGGCTCTGTGTATCTTGTGTTGTTTAGTGCAACTGTGTCTGGGAGGGGCCCTTTAAGGGAGCGGCTTGCTGTTGAGTCCACCCTGTGACCCTGTCTGCAGCTGTGCCTGCCACCCTTATTTCGATGTGTGCTACTTTGGCGTGTAGACGTACCCTCGCAGCGCCTATTTCGATGTGATGCCGCGCAACGTCGAAGTTGAACATCGACGTTGCCAGCCCTGGAGGACGTGTAGACGTTATTCATCGAAATAGTCTATTTCGATGTTGGCTTCACGTGTAGACGTAGCCTAACAGAGTTTAAAAAAGAGCTCGATAAATGTATGGAGGTTAGGTCCATAGATGGCAATTAGCAAGGGGTAAGGTATGGTGACTAGCCTTTTGTCGAAGGGGGGAGATGGATGGCAGGAGACAAATCGCTTGATCATTGTCTTCGGTTCACCTCCTCTGGGGCATCTGGCACTGGCTACTGTCGGCAGACAGGATACTGGGCTAGATGGACCTTTGGTCTGACCCAGTATGGCCATTCTTATGTTCTTATGAGTGCTGTACATTGCTGCTGCTGAAATACCAGTGGTGGTGGTCAGAGCCAGTGCCAGTCCTAGCCAATTGGCAGCCCCGGGCAAGTTTCAGCTGCCCCTTGAAAATGGTGGCTCTCACAATAACCCCAAGCCCGGTCCTTCGCCCCAGCTCTGCACCCAGCAGCCAGCCCAGTCCTGGAGTGTGCAGTGCGGCAGGGGCTGGTCTGGGAGTGGAGTGCAGGCAGAGTGGTGGGGGCAGGCCCAGGAGGGTGGGCAGCATGACTGCGGCTGGCTGGGAGCATGTGCAGTGCGGCAGGGGCCAACCTGGCAGTGGAGTGCCTGCCTGGGAGCAGAGCACAGGCAGTGCAGCAGGGGGTCGGCTCAGAGCAGAGCGCCCACTTGGGAGTGCACAGTGCCGGGGGGAAAGGTAGCTGCCGAGACAGCAGCCGAGCCCAACATGCCAGACCGGCTTTTTGACAGCCCCTTGGAAGTGGCAGCCCCGGGCGACCGCCTGGCTCGCTGGCCCATCAGCCTGGCTCTGGCCAGAGCTCCAGGCCCCTTTGAAATGGCAAATATCAGAGGGGGAGCCGAGTTAGTTTGTATCTTCAAAACCAACAAGAAATCCTGTGGCACCTTATAGACTAACAGAGATTTTGGAGCATAAGCTTTCGTAGGCAACGACCTACTTTGTCAGATGCATGAGTGGGGGTTCCAGAGGAGGATTTAAAGAGGGAGTCTCAGTCCCTGAAATGGCAGGCTCCTGTGCAACTGCCCCCTTTGTCCACCCCTCACCCCTTCCCATTGGCAGGCCTGGCAACATGCATGGAGAGCAAAAGTTGTGTCTGAGCAAAGACTATGAGGAAGCCCAAGGGAGCAAGCCTAGGGCTTAATTTTATTTCTTTCTGAGCCCAAGTAAGTAAAGCTCATTAATGCGCCTTTTCTCTGAAACTCAAGCGATGCAGAGCAAACAGAATAGGCTGGTGGAGAGCAGGGCTATCTAAAGAGATACAAATTTAATCCCTATCGCTGCCGACTTAATGAGGTATTGAGCTATGCACTGCTCTCTGTGGCCTTATTCTGGTACCAGACAGGAGTAATTTGGTCACTGCATGACAGTGGTCTCATTACAGCAGAATCATGTTCTTTTGTACTCACCTGCTCAGCACTTTTTATTTTGCATTTCTGTGCTCAGCACTCTACATCTGTGCTGAGCAGGATCAAGCCCAAAGTGTGCGTGTGAGCGCAGGGGAGAGGATTGCTAATGTGACCTCTGTGAATATAAAACCAGAACTGAAAGCTTTTCACACATCTTTCACTGGCTAATGGACCTTCATTTTCCTCTCCCCCAACACCAATCATCTTTCTAATATTTCCACAAAGGGCACATTATGATAATTTCTGTGGTTTCCCCATCCCCCATTTACTGCTGGATACTAAAATCAGTGCCAGCAGTTTGCTGTGTATGGGGTTTTAATGCTTAGTAGTTCATAGATTTTTACAAGCCCTGGCAAAAGGCTAAAATAAAGAGAAGAAATCTCACAACTTGACGTCTGAAATGTTCCCAGGCTTTGAAGAACTTTCAGCTGGTCAGGTGGCTTCATTTCAATAACTCAAGGGGGTGGGGGAAAAAAAGGGTGTTAGGAAACCAGAGAGTGAATGAGTTCCCATTAGGGACAAAACAGTGGAGAGTTATGAAAGGGGAGTACGAAAGAAGACCTGGGGCTGAAGTGTCAAGGATCTGCAGTGCTAGTGGGAAGAGTGTAAAATGTAGACTGAAATATTAAAGCAACAATTTGGGTTGGGAGAGAAGAAGGAATCGCCTTATGAAACCACGGGAGGATGTTGCTGAAGTTGTTGGTTTTCTTTTCTTTGGGTAGAACCATTTATCACTTACAGATTAGCCAGGAGAAGAGGTTTTCATTCCTGAACAGAAGTTGTGTTCGGGGTAGAAAGGAATCATGTTGGAACCTCAGGATCCTTGAAAGAATTTGACAGTTCAGTGTGGGATAGGAGTAAGGATGGCTTGGCACACACACTAGAAAGCTGTGCAGCTTACTCTCCTCCTTGTGGGGACACCTATCACCACTACTGTATGTGCCTCTGAAAGCACAAGCAGGACAAAGAATGATGCAGAGAGAGACAAATATTGGGTCTCTTATTGTCATATTTTGCAGGGCAAGATAAGTCTGTTTTCATGTGTAGGGAAATGTATAGGAGAATGCTCAGTGCCTAATGCTCATACTTGGTAACAAAATAAATATTTAATACATTGCAGTACAATATTGTGATGCAGCATAACTGTGTTGCTTATTGATTCCAGTATGATAGAATCACACAATTACTCTACGAATCCTACTAAATAAATTATACTTAGTTTATTACTATACATTAACTACACGGAGTTAAAATGTTTTCCCTTCCAGAGCGAACCAGTAGAACATAAGAGTGTGGGGGTGGGGGTGGGATCTTGATAAAAATGAGAAATGTGTTAGGAACAAAAGAGGCAATTGTAGAAAACTATGTAGTGGGTGGGGTGGGGGAAAATAAAAACTGGGTAAACCCATTTTATAAGAGTGGGAAAATTTCAAGACCAGGAAAATACCACCGAGGGAATCAGAATCAAACAGGGACGTTCACCACATCACTATGTTTTATAGCAAAACATAAATGATGATAACTTTTGAGAGCTTGAGCACAGTCAATTATGTCAGTTCTGCAATTTTCTCTCCTCATTGAGTCTTTTTGTACTTGTGCCTTTTACTGGTGCTAATGCGGTTAACTCCTTTATATGACAATTGATCAGAACTCCAGCTGTCCTTCCTCAGATCCACTCAGTAGCTCAAGGTCATCTGAAAAATAGGGATTTTGGATTTATAAATATCTCTGAGGAAACTACACATCATTACAGTAGAAGGTTAAGACATCAAGCCCTAGGAGGGAGTCAGTCCTTCGAAATGACATGCAGCTCCTAGAGCTGCTTGAATTTCTTTTCAGTAGCAACTCAGGGATTTAACTACAGTATCTTTTATATCATTTTGTACAGCCACAGATTGCTTTATTTCCTTGCATAAATAAGAAAGATCTCCTGTACATTTCTCATCTCTTCTTTTAAGCTACAAGAATTGCTGCAGAGCTGAGATTTGAGTATGTATACTTGATATAAATGTATATTGTACACTGGGAATAATAAGGACTAACTTTTTATAGACCTCTCGCATTAAAAGTCACCTTCAGAAACACTACTCTTCTCTGCTTATAACCAAATGACACCTCATAAACACCTAACCATTTTTAATATCCCCTAGACTCCATTGTATTATGCCAAGGCTCAGACACTGTCTAGCTAGTCTGGGAGTCTGGGAAAGGAGTATACCATCATATTTAAAAGCAGTTATTGGGACAGGTTTTACAGGCAGTGGGTTAAGACAATTCAGAAACAATTGCTTATGTGATAGTTTGAGGATTTGTCCCTGTCAAACAGTTAATATTGCTTTAATACATGAAGTAGGCTGTATAAGACGGCAATAATGAAAAATGTCAGGAAAGACAATATCAATTGTTATTCAACATCCACATCAAAGATTACTTTTTTGTCAGTAGCTTTCAGAAAATGTATTTTCCATCAGATCTGATTGTGTTCCTCTTTGAAGTGCTCCATCCTCCCGGTAGATTTAATGTGACATCTAGGCACTTTTTAGTCCCTGGGCCTCTGAGGCGATTCAAAGAGGCACAACAAGCCATCACAGGTTTATCCTCAAAGGCCGACACTGTCTGTCTGATTTATTGTAACTTTAAGAATCATCTCCAGCAAAGCATGAGCCTTCCTACCCATCCGCAGCTTCAGACTTTTATCAATTCATTTGTATGCAGCCTGTACTTTCTGCAACTGAGAGCCCTATAGCCACTCATGGAAAATGCATTACCTGCTACTAATCCTTTTTATCTTTAAAGTCTGTATTTTTTATGTATAAGTCGTTTTGGGTTATCATAAAATATACATAATTCTCGCCCCCAAAAAGACAAAATGGAAAGAGAATATATAATAAGTTATGAGCTGGTGGTGTCCTTATCACTAAGGATTCTAAATAAACAGCTCTCTTTATGTAAACATGGAGGGATATAGAGCTCTGATTACTTTCAATAGGAAATAGGAATGCTTCCATTTTTTGGTTCTCATTTTAAAGTGAAATAGGGAAACGAATAATTCTAAACATATTTTTGAGCACTTTTGTTTTCCACTTCATTGCTTGGGGCTCCTGACAGTTATAGGGTTAAGTTATCTGTCAGACTTCTACCATGCATGACAAAGCTCCATAAGCATCTTAAAGTTTCACATTCAGTCAACATTTTGCTTTCAGTTTGTGATCAACTTTAGGTTAATAGCATCTCTTTTTGTGTCCACAGAGGATGTATTCAAAGCACCTGCGTTGCAGGTGGTGTAAAGGAACAATACCACTGGGAAGGCGATACAGTTGTTTACTAGGTTACCAGTCTATAATCTGCTTGCCACAAGCATTCTGCATTCTTTGCAGTCAGTTGGCTGTTTCTGTGTATATTCCTGTCAGTGACCTTACCTGATGACTCTTTCAAATATTTGTCATTTTGGATGCAGTGTTAATCCTGAATGGAAAATTAAACTTTATCTGGTCATTTCAGCGCAGTGTGTCCCATGTGTGCCATAAAGCCTAGTCAAAGATTCTTAAAAAAATAGGAACATAAAGTTAGGTACAGGTATGTATATTTATGTATCTATATACAGTAAACTCTTGAGAAGCACGATTTCCATTTGTATTTAACATGCATTAATGTGAGAAAAGTGCAAAGGGAAACTGCTCCCTGCTTTAAGCCTCTGGTTCCCTCAGATGGGAGAGCCCTGTGGGCACACAGCTGCTTGCAGTGTGGTTTCTCCCAGCTGTGATAAACCATGCCTCAAGCAGCTGTGTGCCCCCCAGCTGGGAAAAGCCGGGGGCTGCATGGCTGCCCCCCACTTCCCCAAGATGCCCGCTCCCCCAGCCAGGGGAATTCTGGGGATGTCCCCAAACCTGCACCCTCAATCTATGTGAAATTTAATTTACGTGGAAGTTGCCCAGGATGCAACCTCCATGTAAATTAAGGGATTACTGTATATAAAAGAAGTTCTTGTTTCCACTGGCGCTGAGTGAATGCTGCTCCAGCTGACTTCAATGGAAATATTGGATTCAAATGTGTGTGCCATTCTATAACTGATTCATAGAGGACCTGGGTCTTGTACAGTTCTTAGGTGAGAGGTAACTGTCTCCTGAGCTCAAGGTATAGATACATTTGCTCAGACAATCACAGGGTTCAATCACTGCCGTCAGTCAGTTTCAGGCTACTTTTATTTAGCTGCTTAACTTTGTGCACTGTTTGATAATTTTGAACTCATGCCTCTTTCTCCTCTCATACGGAGATAAACATGACCAGTAACATATATTAAATTCATTGACGTAAATAAGAATTGCACCCATGTAGAACTGGAGTAACTGAGGCGAGGACAAGGCCAGGTACACAGAAAGCAAACACAAAAGGAGTGTGGACGCAGATCTGATTTGTTTATAATTCTAAGATAATATCGACAACTTTGATCAATATTTATTTGCTCTAGTGGGCAGGTTACTACATTATTAAAGGAATAAGTAAGGACAACACTTAGAAAAGGAAGAGGTTCTATGAAAGGAAGGAAATTATTAAAGAAATGCGTCATATAACAGTGATAAAACATATTGCCACCAATAAAATGACAGGGTGTATGACTATCTAAGGTTTCTGAGACCTCTTTTGTCTATTTCTTATAAAATCACATGCTCAACATTTAGGCCTGGTCTACCCCTGATATCAAAGGTCCATCCCAGATATGCCATGTCATTAGTAGTAGTAGTAGTAGGCATCCTTCAGTCTGCATAGACTATGGATCGCGCCCTTTCAAGTTTCAATTGAGGACTTCATTTACAGCGTCTATTGTGACTGTGAAGACCCACACGAGAGTGACAGTCCTTGCTGCATCTCTTGCAGATGTAGTGGGTGTCTGGCAAGTCCTTATTGTGCTTTCTGTGCACTCGCTTCTCCTCTGCTAGCTGTCTGATCTTCAACTCGCCCTTCTGAAGGCCCTTGTGTAACCCCTGCCTCCATCTGCTGCGGTCATCTGCTAGTTCTTCCCAGTTGTCCAGCTCGATGTCTACCTCTCTGAGGTCTCTCTTGCAGACATCTTTGTAGAGCAGCTGGGGGCGTCCGGGAGGTCTTTTGCCAGAGGATAGCTCACCGTACAGGATGTCTTTTGGAAGCCTTCCATCAGTCATCCTGTGGCCGTGGCCAAGCCAGCGGAGTCGACGCTGCCTGAGGAGGGTGTGCATGGTTGGGATTCCAGCTTGCTTGAGGACAGCGGTGTTGGTCACTCTGTCCTTCCATGATATTCCAAGGATGCGCCTGAGGCAGCACAAGTGGAGGATGTTCAGCCTCTTTTCCTGGCGGGCATACGGGGTCCAAGTCTCGCTGCCATAAAGGAGGGTGCTGAGGATGCAGGCTCTGTAGACTTGCATTTTGGTGTGAGTGTACAGCTTGTTGTTATTCCACACTCTCTTGCTGAGTCTGGACAGAGTTGTGGCCGCTTTTCCGATCCTCCTATTTAGCTCAGTGTCCAACGACAGGGTGTCCGTGATGGTGGACCCGAGGTAAACGAACTCGTGGACGACCTCTAACGTATAGTTGTCAATGCTGATTGATGGGGATTCAGCAACATCCTGACCGAGTACGTTTATCTTCTTTAGGCTGATGGTAAGCCCAAAGTCCTTGCACGCTTTGGAGAACTGATCCAGTAGTTTTTGAAGCTGGTCTTCTGTGTGAGACACTACAGCAGCATCGTCTGCGAACAGCATGTCTCTGATGAGGACTTCTCGCACCTTAGACTTAGCTTTCAGCCTTGCAAGGTTAAACAGTTTCCCATCAGATCTTGTGTGCAGCAAGATGCCCTCTGTTGAAGATCCAAAGGCATGCTTCAGGAGGAGTGCGAAGAAGATCCCGAACAATGTCGGAGCAAGCACGCATCCTTGTTTGACGCCACTCCTGATTCTGAAAGCATCCGATAATGCACCGTCATATTGGATGGTTCCTCTCATGTCTTCGTGGAACGACTGGATCATCTTGAGTAACCATGGAGGACAGCCTATCTTGTGGAGCAGTTTAAACAGACCATCCCTGCTGACCAAGTCAAAGGCCTTGGTCAGGTCGATGAAGGCTGTGTAGAGTGGCTTTCTCTGCTCCCTGCACTTCTCCTGCAGCTGCCTTAGAGAGAAGACCATGTCAACGGTAGACCTCTCTGCGCGGAATCCGCACTGCGATTCGGGGTACAGCCTCTCAGCAATCTTCTGGAGTCTGCCAAGGATGATGCGAGCTAACTGTTTACCAGTGACGCTTAGGAGGGAGATTCCACGGTAGTTGTTGCAGTCGCTTCTGTCTCCTTTGTTCTTATACAACGTTACAATGTTAGCGTTGCGCATATCCTGTGGAACCTCACCCTCTTTCCAGCACAGGCACAGTAGCTCATGTAGGGGTTCCAGGAGTGTGTCCGCAGCACATTTGATTACCTCTGGTGGTATACCATCCTGACCAGGGGTCTTTCCTACTGCAATGCTGTCGATGGCTCTCTTCAGTTCATCCACAGTCGGTTCTTGATCCAGTTCGTCCATTACTGGTAGGAGCTCAACGGCATCGAGGGCTGAGTCAACCACAATGTTCTCGCATGAGTACAGCTCGGAATAGTGCTCAACCCAGTGCTCCATCTGTTTGGCTTTGTCAGCAATGACTTCACCAGATTTGGATTTCAGAGGTGCCATCTTGTTCTGGGTGGGTCCTAATGCCTTCCTCATACCCTCGTACATTCCTCTGAGATTACCAAAGTCGGCACAGGTCTGGATGCTGCTGCATAGCTGGAGCCAGTGGTTGTTGGCACAGCACCTGGCTGTCTGCTGTACTGTTCTTCTGGCCTCTCTAAGTGCTTCCTGGGTACTCTGGCTTGGTGAGCGTTTGTACTCCAGGAGTGCAGAGCGCTTCTTTTCAATGACTGGAATCATCTCATCAGAGTTAGCTTCGAGCCAGTCGTTCGTGTTTCTAGCTCTTCTTCCAAACACCGACAAGGCCGTGTTGTAAACTGTATCCCTCAGATGTTGCCATTTGGATGTCGCATCGGCACCCCCAGGGCCGCTGTGCAGATTTTACTGGAGCGTCTCTCTGAACTTTTCAGCTTTCTCCGAGTTTGCCGTCTCTGAAGAGAAGAGCCTGATAGGGATGGGGGAAGGTGGACCTGGGGGCGCTGAGAGCAGCTGAGGGGAGAGGGGCCAGTGCAGTGAGGAGGGTGCACATGGGAGCAGATGGGGGTAGTGGGTTGGGGAGGGTCCTATGGTGATGGTAGCTGGGGGGAGGGGCGGTGAAAGGTGGGGAGGAGGGTCCTGGGGATATGAGGTCATTGCTCTGCAGGGAGCTATGGTGACTCATGGTAACAGGGAGGCACGAAATAGTTGGATCCTTAACCACATTCTCTACGCCCCACTGCCTTGTGGGTTATCCTGGGAAGGAGAGAGGCTAAGGGAGTAAACCCTGACAGAAAATCTGGAGTGGAGTGTGAAGGCGGTTCGGTGTCAACTTCTGGCACTGTCCCGGCAACTCCTGCAGCTGAGCTGGTACCAGACGTGGAGGTTATCCTCTCCTTTGGACTATATCAGTAAAGCCGAGAGGGGGACACTGGTATCTGGGCAGCCCAGAGTCTCCATAATAAGTGCCTAGGCTCGCGTCTGGAGAGGTACTTTGGCATCGCTGAACAGCGTTGCATCAACATGGGAGGCAACAGATCCCGGTTATAAGCTCTTGCTCGATTGGAGTAGAGAACGAGCGCCAGGGGTTGCCTTCGACGGTGGGAGAGATCCTCGCATCTCACTGGACAGTCACCGCCCACCTCAAGCTGGGCAGCCCCCAGCCAATAGGGTACTGTCCCGCCACAGTTCACCTGCCTCGCTGGGTGCGTGAGGCTTAAGGTTCCTGAACCTGACGAGTGACTGAAATTTGGGCACTAGGCAAACCAATAAGAAAATCAACAAGAAATGAGAAACATCAACAATTTAAGCTTGCTTGCTGGAATGTGCGGACCATGCTGACCGGCTTGACTGAAGATCTTCAGGCCATCAGTGACACCCGCAAAACTGCTGTCATCAATGAGGAACTGAAGAGGCTCAGAGCTGATATCGCTGCACTGCAAGAGACGCGACTTGCAGATTCGGGATCTCTAAAGGAAAAGGACTGCACCTTTTTCTGGCAGGGTAAAGCCCAAGAAGAACCCAGAGAGCATGGCGTTGGCTTTGCTGTCAGAAACACCCTTCTACAAATGGTTGATTTAGTCACGGGCGGATAAGAAAGACTCCTTCGGATCACGCTTCAAACTTGTGCTGGTCCTGTCCACCTGATCAGCGCTTATGCTCCAACCCTGTATGCCACACCAGAAGTAAAAGACAAGTTCTATGACATGCTTAGTGCTGCTGTAGCGCAAATACCTGCTTGTGAACAACTGTACATCTTGGGTGACTTCAATACAAGAGTTGGAGCTGATTGGGCCTCATGGCCTTCCTGCATAGCACACTTAGGTGTGGGAAAAATGAATGACAATGGACAGCATCTCCTTAAACTGTGCTCGTACCACAATCTGTGCATCACAAACACTTTCTTCCAAATGAAGCCACAGCACAGAGTGTCGTGGAGACACCCACGCTCGAAGCACTGGCATCAACTAGATGTGGTCATCACTAGGCATAATAACCTCAAAAACATCCTTCTGACACGCAGCTATCATAGTGCTGACTGTGATACAGATCACTCGCTAGTTTGCTCCAAGCTCAAGCTGAGACCAAGAAGCTGTACCGCTCTAAACCTGCTGGAAGGCCCCTGCCATGTCATTATCATAACTAGAACTGGTGTATCAGGATTGACTTTGTTCCCTGGGGTAGATCAGGGATCTTCAGGCTCATGCCGATGTCCCTGACTCCACACCTCAGCAAGGATTACCAGGGCTGATGGCCGAGCCCAGAGAGATTGATTTTCCTTCTTCTTCACACACAAAAATCGATCCTCGGAAGATCAGTTGTGGCACATCAACCCTCCCCATAAGTATAGACTTACTCTCAGACACTCCAAGGCACACAATACCCAATTTTGAAATGTCATGAAATGTAAATATTATTTTGAAGCCTTTCCCCAAACTAAACATAAAATCCAAATCATATGTTGGAGAGTCATTTAGCAATTCCTAAAATGGTGTCAAAAGGACTTATTTTGGGCACGAACAGCTCATGTGTTAACTTCCTTATATACCACAATAACTCTATTACTACTGTCATGCTGTTACTTCACCCAGGTGACATACAGTTAACAAATGACTTTGCAATCCATTAATATATAATGAGGATTCAATTCCCAGTATTTTACCGACTCCACAATACCATTCTCAGAAACAGCACTTTTAGATGTCAATATCTGAGGAATAATGGGAAAAATAATAATGAGGTAAATGCCCGGCATGGAGGGAACACAAATAATTAAATACCTTTCTTTTCCCAGCATGCTATATGGTGGCAATGCAACTTCAGCACACTGCAATATAACTTCATCATTAACAAGTTAATATTTTCATTGATTACCTTAAGTGGTAATTGGATAATACAATTATATCCTGTTATAAACACAGAGGAAAACTGGTATGATGGTATTTCTAGGCAAAGAAGGATTTGTTTTAAAGCATGCTGTGGAATAACAATAAATGAATAGGAAAAGTGTATTACCGAAATTGTTTTGGAAATCAGGTTTCCTCTTAATAAGATAGACACTGTGTATTGTCACAGCTCATTTATCTGTAAGTCTGGTTTGTCCTGTAAGTTTGATTTGTTCCTTAATAAATGAATTACCAATTTTGTCCCATTCAGACCTGGAGAAATAACTACTGTACAAACTAACCAGTCCCTCTTGCTCCAAAAATGAAGATGTACAGTAGACCTTCGAGTTATGTGAGGGTTCCATTCCCCACACTCTTGTGTAACCCAGATTTTGTGTAAGTGGGGGTGTGGCTTTTTCCCTGGCAGAACATGTTCTGTAGCTGGGGAACCAGCAGAAAGGTAAGTTCTGGAGGCAGCTGGGGAGGGTTGAGACAGGCAGTTGGTTGAGGCTGTGGGCTAAGCCTGGGGTGGATTAGGGCTGCAGGGGGGCAAGAGATGGAGTTTAGTCAGAGCTGTGTAGGTGGTGAGCTGGGCCAGAGAGGTGATTTGACCTGGGGCTGTGCATGGGCTGGGGGTGGCCTTGAACTGGAGTGGGAGGATGGAATTGGGGCCGTGCAGGGGTTTGAACCAGGTCTGTGGGGTTGAGCCAGAGCCACACATGAGGGGTGGTGAGCCAGTGGCGGGAATTGAACCGGAGCTGGGGAGGTTGAGCTAAAGTTGTGCCTCAGGGGTGGTGAGCTAAAGCCAGAGGTGAGGGTGTGGGTGAGCCGGAGCTGTGTGAGAGTGGTGAATGGAACTGGGGCTGAGCCGGGGCTGTGTGAAGCCGGGGGGGTTGAGCCAGGGTCTGGGGGGAGTCAGGGGAGTGAGTTAAGCACAACTGGCAGTTGTGCATTTCCAGGGTTTACTGTAGTAATCGGGGGACAGGCGTGTAAGAGCGGGATCATGTACTCTAGGTTCCGTCACTCTGAGACCTTACTGTATTGATGGTTATTAAGCTGCAGTAAGCACATTCATCACTGAGTACTGGTCTCCAAGGCCACGACTCCATTAGCAAGGCCTTTCAAAATATTTTTTGAAACAAAGGCCTCTTTTGAAATAGCCAGCAGAGCGTCTACACACAAAATGAGTTCTTTTGAAAGAATGTGGTGCTCCATTCGAAAGTGCTCTTGCGCTCCTGTTTCAGGAAGAGTGCCTTCCTTTGAAAGACTCTTTCAAAAGAAAATGTGTGTAGATGCTCTGCAGGCTGCTCTTTCAAAAGAGCAGTCCTCCATGACGCTGGCTAGCTGAAGCACAGAGACGCCCCCACCAGCACCATTGGGGCTCTATGGTATCTGCGGCCAGACATATTTAAAGCTGCAGGGATCCAAAAACCCTGTGGCAGGAAGCTGAGCGAATGCTACCAGCACTACAGCCACGGCAGCACGCCCTCCAGCCCATAGATGAGCCAGAGGACATGGCCAGACACCCCATGGCCAGCAGCCAGGAGCACCTTGCCCACCAGTAACCCCCCCACCAAGCCGTCCGAGGGCTCCCAGGAGCCCAGCCAGGGCCCAAAAAAGAGGACCCCTTTGTGGACAGAGGCAGAGGTGCAGGACCTCCTCGGCCTGTGGAGGGACAAGGGGGTACTCCTGCAGACCAACGGCTGGTGCTGGAACACAGCAGCTTTGGGGCTCCTCTCAACTGGCCTGACTGCCCAGGAACACCCAGCTGCATGCCCAATCACGTAAGCTCCAAAGTGAAGGAGCTGCGGCAGGCTTATTGCTGGACCAGAGAAGCAGGCAGCCACTTGGGGGCAGTGCCCATTGGCTGACCCCACTACAGGGACCTGCACCACCTCCTTGGGGCAAAGGAAGCAGCCTCTGCCCCTGTGATGTTGCTCAACACCTCAGGACATGAGCTAGAGTCCCAGCTGGAGCCCAAGGACCAGCCTGCACCCGTGGGCAGGACCACCTCCCAGGAAAAGGAGCTGGAGGTGATGTCTGAGTAGAAGGGATTCCTGGTCAACATCATCCCATCCAGGTCCTTGAGCTAGCCACTCTCAACCTGGGCCACCGCCAAACTCCTCAAGGGACCCTCTGGTAGGTACCTGTTGCTTTGAACACCCTGGGGCATGGGGGTGCCCAACCCTACTACAGCTGGCAGAGGGTCGGCCACACAGCCACTGGCCCCTGTCCAGACTCCCTCTGGATGGTTGCATCCCCCAGGCTGCAGCGAGGGCTGTGTGTGGCACTCAGCTCCCGCTCCTATGGATGGCACCATGAGCCGCATGCCCGGGGAGAGAGTGGGGGGCTGGACTGCACCCAGGGTGTGCCCCACCCATGCAGGGACCCCCTCTGGTGCCTGAGATCCCTTAGGGCTGTTGGACCAGTGGATGGTGGGGCAGGCACACAATCCTTGAGGCCAGGTCATAGGACTGGTGGTTCATCTGTCTCTTCACTTCTGTCTCCACAGCTCTGCCATCCCAGGGCTGGGCAAACCCCGTCCAGGGCCAGGAGAGCCCCAAGCTACCCACTGAGAGGGTTGGGGTACCCCCACCTCTGATGCCTGTGCAGGTCTGTGGCAGAAGGCCATGGTGCTGCCACCATGAAGGGGATACCACCACCACCACCCACATGGCCACCTGGAGGGAGCAAAATGCGATCCTGTGGGAGTGGCTGATGAAGGAGTGTGAGGCCTGGGGTGAGGTGGCAGGCACACTTCGTGCCCTCACCTGGACTGTGACCACCCACCTTCCCAACTTCCCAACCCCTTGCCACTCACTCCTGCAGCCCCCCAGCCCCTCCCTCTAACCCCTACTCTTTCAGTCCTGCTCCCAGCCGACCTTTCCTTAGCTGCCCTCCTGGAACTGGCACAGAGTCCATGTTTACTGCACCCCTGCCATGCCCCTACTTCCCCAAAATCCCAGTCCTACCCCAGCCCCGACAGGGGCCCGGGACCTGGGACCGTAGCAGCTCCAGCAGCTGGCGTGGCTCGTGGGCCCCCCACCCCCCGAGGACCAAGGTCCCCACCCCAGGCACTCCTTCAATTTCAGGTGCCCCCATCCACTCCCACCACATTGTAGATAGTTCTTCCCTGTATATAGTTCCTTGTGTAGTTTATTGTTAAAACACAGTTCCAATACGTAGTTAAAGAATTTATTTTCCACCACCCCCATGTCCCTTGTGAATGGTGAGGGAGTGGTGAGGGGTGGGTGTGCGGGGAAGGTCACTGTGGAGGGTGCCTGAGGAAGGGTCATTGGGGCCCCCAAGCAAAGGCCTCCCAGAGGGCCTTCCTGACTTGCACCCAGTCCCGGTGTGCCTGGCGGCATGGGGCGTGGGCTGGCTGCTTATAGCTGGGGCCAGCCTTAGCACCCCACCCTTGCACAAATACCTCATGCTTGCTATTCACAATATCATGGAGAGTGTAGCCTCCCCCCAGCATGGCAGGCACATTGTGGAGGCTGACCTCCAGCCATGTGAGGAGGCACTGAAACTGCTCCTTCAGGCAGCCAAATGCCCACTTGATGGTGTTACAGGCCTGGTTGAAGCAGGCGTTAAGGTGGTCCTGGCCTGGGTCTGTGTGGCCTGTATAGGGCCTCATGAGCCATGGGTGAAGTGGGTAGGCGGCATCAGCCACGATGTAGTGGGGCATGGTCACATCTCTGCGTGGGAGCTCCCATGGGGGGGAATGTACATCCCCTCCTCCATCTTGCATCTGAGGAAGGAGTACCTGAATACCCTGGCATCATGGGCTCAGCCCATGCACATGTCCATGAATCGCCCTTTGACATCTATGAGGGCCTGGAGCACCATGAAGTGGTATGCCTTTCTATTAATGTAGTGGCCTGCACTGTGGTCTGGGGCCCAGATCACAATGTGGGTCCCATCCAGTGTGCCAAAACTGTTGGGGAACCCCAAAGTCGTGCATCCTGTGAGGGTAGCATTAAGGTCCCCGATGTGGACGACCCTTTGCGAGAAGACAGCCTTGACGACCTGCATGAGATGGAGGGTATATGTGCTCATAAGTGCATGGCACAGTGCTCCTGGCTCCCACATCCCCAACTCCTGTCCCCCATTCTCCCTCCCAGATCCCCTCCTGGGCCCCCAAGGGTCCCTCTCCCCTGGTCCCCAAGGGTCCTGCTTGCCCAGGAGCCCCGTCTCCCCCTGTTTTGAGTGTGTGACCTGAGCATGCCTTACCTCCATGAGAATGGCCCCAACTGTTCCCTCACCCATCCCAAACTGGTGCCCGACTGACTGGTGGCTGTCCAGGTTGGCCAGCTTTGAAATTGCAATGGTGACCCACTTCTCCAGGGGGACAGCGGGCCATATGTGGGTGTCCTGCTGCTAGAGGGCAGGGGCAAGCCAGTGGCACAGCTCCAGAAATGTCTGCTTGGTCATGTGAAAGTTCTGGAGCCAGTGGTCATCATCCCACTGTCCCATGACAAGCTGGTCCCAACATTCAGAGCTCATGGGATAGTTCCAAAGGCGCCAGATTGCCCGGGGGAAGACGCGGTTGCTGCTTCACGGAGGTGGCCTGCAGGACTGTGGTCAGGTGTTTGATCACCCGGAGGTGCTGGAGGACAGTGATGAGCACTGTGGGTGGCAGGCTGACCATGGCCTCAAGAAGTTCCCCCCAGTGGGGAGCTGCTGGGCTCCATCTGCCAGTGGAATGGGCATCTGGTCCTTGCACTGGTCTGCTGTACTGTGTGTGGCAAGGCAGCTCTCAGTGTGTTGAGGGTGAGGGTGCTTGGGAGGGGCCCTTTAAGGGAGTGGCTTTAAGGAAGTGGGGCTGACTGTGGCTCTCAGAAGGGCTTGTCAGCCATGCAACCCCGTCCGCGGCATTTCCTGGCCTGTTTTTTTGAAAGAGCGCCAGGACCTGTGGGGACGCTCTTTTTTGAAAGAGCAGACCAGTCTTCTGAAAGAGCGGATTGAAGGCTCAATCTGCTTTTTGTGTGTAGACACACACTTTTGAAAGGCAATCTTCTGCAAGACACCTTTTGAAAGATCACCTTTCGAAAGTACGCTGTAGTGTAGACATAGCCCTAGAGTGTATCTTAGTATTCTTAATGGAATTATTTGCTTCTCTGTTGTTTGATGTCTTCAATAATTCTAATAATGTCTTCAATCTGGAGGTAAGAAATCCTAATTAAAGATGTGTAGCCAGATCCTCAGGTGGTCTGTCTGTCTGTCTATCTTCATTGAAGTCAATGATATTCTATAAAGTTGTATTAGCTGAAGATCTGACTCACGACAATTTGTTGTAACCTGAATTGCAGTTAATATAAAAACAGTCAAACCCTATTATCTTCATTGAAGGTTGGGTTGAACCGTAAGCAGGTAAATATATGCGTGGCTAGAGCATATTCGTTTAATAAAGGGTTATGCCATGCTACCTATTTCTTAACTTGTGCTGAAATTCCTTTTGCTTGTTTGCTTACAAGTAATACCTCTAAAATAGAGCAGCCCCCGTCATTTTATATTAATACCACTAAAATATTTTTTCTGGATACACTGTTAAGTGGGTGGTACCTTTACAACTGCTGATTAATAACAGAGAGGTAGTCGTGTTGGTCTGTATTCTAAAAAAACAAAAAAGCTGTCATGTAGCACTTTAAAGACAAACAAAATAATTTATTAGGTGATGAGCTTTCCTGGGACGGACCCACTTCTTCAGATCTATCATCACCTAATGAACTGCTGATTAGCACAGCTGGGCCAAGCATATTTGCCTAAGTAGGTCAATAGCGAAAGCTATAGCAAAATGTTTCTGGTAGTAAGGTACTACGTCAGTGAGGACAATCATGATATAGGAAGAGGTAAGGGAGACACGCCTTCTATTGAAGGGTATAATCTTTTCTTTTTCAACTTTTTTTTCATTCTCAGTGAGTTTTCACATGAAAGATGTCCACCTGTTTAAACCCTTGGAGACTGAAATAAATTATTTCTTTAAAAACAGTGGTAGAACAAGTTGTCCACACTGTCTGAATTTTTGAGAATGAGAAGATAATTCAGGTTCCATGTACTGGGGTAGTAACTATTACTAGTAATGAGATGAAATGAATCTTCTTGGTGTGTAATGATTTGATTAGGGCATGCTTTCCCCAATCATACTGCAAAAACATGCTTCTTTTAACGCCATGCAGTGATTGGCCTCCTTGCTTGAAACAAAAATATATAAAAGAGCTTTTAAATCGTGTAGGCAAAAGTAATGAAAAGGTTTATGTAACTTTCAGCAGCAACATCAAATTAAACAATTAATGTTCTTGCATCATCCAGCTAAAGACTGAAAAGTTGCCTTGTTGCCAAAGTGTGTTCATGTAACAGTCCAAATCTGCAAATAAAACAGCGAATTAACATTTTAGAGAGAGCCTCCACTGGGGTGGATCTGTTCCTAGTTCTTTTCCTTCCTCATGTTTTGGACAATGTGCTGAAGTCCTTTTAACCACATAACAGATACAAAGTAGCCCCCAGAGTACAAACTTCTCAGTTCTGCTCCACCAATGTGGCTCAGTCACATTATCTAGATAACAGGAGAGAGCCTCATTCCCATTCCTGTTCCTGTAAGCTGTGTCAAAACACTGGAGTGGGGAAACATGTTCTACAAACCCTGGTTTTGGCTCGGGGAGGATTCCTGGGACACAGGCACAGACTCCAGACAGTCTTGTAGCCCAGAGGGCAGCCCTAAGAACCTGCCATAAGTTAGAGAGGCTTGCAGGGTCATTTAAATTATTTCAGAGGCTTGTCCACTCCACAGAGCAGCTCAGGAGTGGGAGGATAGAAAGATGGCTTTGAAACCCCTGCAAGTTCTGTGCTGAGTGTCTAAAAGCATGTAATCTCATCCATGAGTCTCACATGTCTATTCTGCCTGGACATATCTCTTTTAGATTGCCAATAAGGGGGACACCTTTTGCCATTTATCATGCTAATTGTGTGATGCGAACATGCGCCTGCTGCAAACTGGACTTTACTCATTTGAGAAGAAGTTGCAATTACTATTAGCACAGGAGCATATTAACAATCAGATCTTTTCATATTGTACTGTTAGGTTTTGCATCAAAATAAGCACTTGCAGAAAAACAGAATCGCTCTCTACTAGCATCTTCTAAATGACACTGATTTTAAGGTTATTCAGCGTTTGTATAACTTTGGTGGGATGGAATGTTGAAAACAAATGAGCATATTGATAAGTTTCCACATGTTGGAAGCAAATATGGTTTTAATGGGATTTCAGGACATGCTTGGGTTGATTCTAAGGTGTACCATTTGTGTGACCACAGCTGATTTTGGTGATCTCCATTCAGTTTTTATCACGCTATCTAGTTGCTAACTTGCCAGTAAGCAGAGGCCACGGCATTTTGTACAATTTGGACTCTTATTGAAGAGGCAGTTTGCAATAGTTCTGTCTGGAAGCAGCATTCACCTGAAAGTAGTCTCTCCTGCTTCAAATAACGATTCTGTGTTGCGCGTCAATTTTATATGCCTTCCTGTTCTGGGAGCCACTGAAGCACATTGCAGACAGGGAAGGAGATTCAGGCCCTCCTACCTGCAAAGAAAACAGCACTGTGCCAAAATAATAATAATAATAATAAACAGAAATTACAAAATTCCCATAATGTAGCAGTTAACAGAGAAAATCTTGTCATGGTCCTTTTATATGATGCCAAATCAGACTCAAGCAAATCATTTAAAGGGAAATTCCTTAAGCATTGGGGCAGTGTTACAGGTAATAAACTAGACTACTGCCTCTGGAGCATTGGGTTGAAATCATGGCATAAGTTTATAAAGTGAAAGCATATTTAGTGTTCTTCTTGTAGTCTATAATGTATCCATTGCCAAACTACCACATTTCCCTGATGCAGAGCAAGGGAAAGTTTGCAGATCCAGATCACAGGGGTGTTGGCAGAGTTGTATAGGGACAGAATGAGCTGTGTTTATTATGCAGTGTAATATACAATAATAGCCTATTATTAAACATTTAAGAAATACTCAGATATACCATATGGAAGCCTTCAGTTATTTAGAAGGAAGTCCATTCAATATTATGTTAAGGAGCTGTTTATTTGTTGAATTTTTGTTCGTGTGCTTGGAATTTGTTAGCTGTGTGGATTTAATAAAATGGAAAAAAAAACCTCTTTCATATTGGGGTTCTGGTAATAGGAACTCCAGTATAATATCAGGTTTCCATTACTTCAGAAAGGAATTACGTTGTATTATTGCATTATAAATTGCTTAACTATTACATATAGCAGCATATACATTAGGGTCTATATTGTGCTGTTGGGGCACAACTTTGTGCAAGGGATGGTGCATAAGGCATTTCCTGAAGTAACCTGGTCAGCATTGTGATTCAGATCCCGCTTCTGAGCACAACTGGATGATGACTGTTTTAAGTTGCCCTGGCTGTCTGTAGGGAGCAGCAGAAGGAATATCTGAGTGGGGGACAGAAGGGCTGTAACTATGATAACTCTACACTGCCTGTGGATTTCACCAGCCCAGGATTCCTCAAGAGGTTGGTTAAGGTACCTTATGGCCACTTTACACCACTCGAATGGTACAAAGGGGCTGTAGCAGGGCTGAGATTTTAACTCTAACGTAGTCCACATGAAGATCTATGTCCAGCTATGAGAATCAGGAGGAAGAGCTTTTTCTGTCATATATGCCTGTGGGCCAATGGCTACATATAAACTGAATGGTATATTCTGGATTCTTATGGTGGTATAGATTCTATATTACAAGAAGCAAGCAACTGAAGTGTCACTGTGAGAAATAAAATACAATCCAAATATAGAACAGAGTGACCCAGTATAAAGGCCAATTCAGAGTTAACATCTTTAAATAAAACTCTTCTTATGTAGGGGGAAGCATCAGAAAGATACCCCAAATTCACCTGGCAGCTTTTGGCTGGGGTTGCATGTATCGTGAATGGAAAACGCTTGTAGATTAAAAGAGTGTGGTGTAGTCTGCCTATGTAGTTAATGCTCAATGGTCTTTGCAGAATCGCTGTGAAATGCCTGAGCTTAGATGGGTTTTGATGATTTCCCGTACGTCTTCTTGACGTCTGTTGTTCCTATTTACACTTTTGCCTTATGGGCTTCTTCAAGGAAAACCATTTTTGATCTCTAGAAAAGAATTTTCCCCTTGGAGACATTCAGAAAGTGATGGTTTAGCCAAATATAGTGTCTTTTGCTTATGTGTATGCAATCTGTTTTTTCTCCCAAGTTTAAATATGTATTTTGTCTGTGAGTGTCTTAGTTCTGGAAATTGGAGTTGAATAGTTTGACCTTTTTTCGTTTTGAATCAGATTATCTTTTGTCTGTGCATGTACTGAGAAATTTAAAGTTATTGGCTTTTTAAAAATTCAATTTTACTGATTAGTTTTTTAAACTATTCAAAAGTCAAATTTTTCACAGTGTGATGTAATAAAGAGAAATAATCAACCAATAATGAAAAGCTAAGTAAATGGTTATGTTTAAGCTCTACTGTATACAGAGGACTATATTAAGGCAGATCTAAGAGATTCTTTAATGTTAAATTAGCAATCAGACTTCAACTCAGTATAAATCAAATATCTCTTCATTGTAGCCTAATGCACACCTACTCATTCATTCAATGCAGATTATAAATGTCAGTGAAGAAACCTCCAGGTCTTGAAATATCTTTCCACAGACACAGCAATAATTGAACAATAATGATGACAGTCTTATTTTTATGAATCACTAAGAGTTAGTTATTGATTAGTGCTTGAGAAAGCTTTCTCAGTCCATATGCCGAAGGAAATGGCTATAACATTATCAGATAAACTATCTAGAAAATGAGAGGGGGAAAGACAGAGAGAATGTCATAGAAATAATGCTTGTTGCTGATGCAAGCATGAGACATTCTCTTTGCCAACCAACAAGATGAAATACATGCGACTTAAATTACTTAAATTTCCACATACGCTCACATGCACACTCCTCTCACCTTCAAAGAAGGAAAAATCTATTCGTTTTGCTTTTTGTTCTCTTCATCTTCAAAGTAAAGAACAGCCTGGAAACAAATGTGGCTACTTTATGCATTGCCTATGCATGTGGGTGAAAACCCAGGAGGATGTGGACTATGTCTGCTTCCTTCAGTGATATACAGCTACTAAAAAGCAAAACAATGTAAGGTTCTGAAAATATGTGATCCATTACTATGAAAAAGAGCAGAACTCTTGATGCCTATTCTGTCTGCTATGTGTACAAGATATACTGGTGTTTGTTAGCAAACCTTTTCGTATCCCATATCTCAAAGTGGCAGTATATTGAATACCCTGTAGTACCAGAGTACAGGAAATAGTCACATAGATCCTTGTTTTGGAGGAGTATATGTGTGTAGTATGATGTTAGATTTTCCCCTTTCTCATTCTGGTGAGAGACAGGAAAAGCCTGATTTCACAAACAAGAATGACAAATTGGAATTGTTTGTGTATTTGTTTCACAACAATGAGATTGCACCATTACTTGTAGAATAGTCAAATCTCTGGAATCCAAGAGAGCACAGAAATTCAGTTCCGCCTTGCATTGTATTCTTTCTATAGAGCAGTTTACCTATTTTAGTGATGTTGATTTAGCTAATTCCTGCCAGGAATTCTTTACATTAATATTTAACAATCTAGCAACTACTTATAAAAAAAGTCCTTCCATTATTGATCTTAAATCAGCACATTTTTTTTCAGACTGATTTACTGAGGCTTATTGAGTCCAGATTCTGAATCAGATTAATCTGTACAAAGGAAGGTTTCACAATCAAAAGTTCATTATAAACCTTTGGGTTGATAAAAGTCTACAGAATTCATTAATAACCATAATTAAATTACAGCTTTTTTTTGTATTCAGATGTACTGCTGGGATCTCTGAAATATTTAACTACGTAATGTAATTCAGTAAAAAGTAGATGTCATGGAAGTCTTTATGAGTAAAAATGTCAAAAGTATTATTTTATAGGGTTGCTAATTGTTTTATAGTGTATGATCATAAACCCACATGCTGCAAAACATAATTACAAAATGCACTTCAATGTGAATTACAGGCAGCATCGATTAGGTTAATGTGGGTAGTAGCACAGATGCTGTAAATCACAGTATGCACATTATATAAAGTAAATATATTTAAAAGGAATGACCATGAAAGTGCCTCAGCTATGGGCACCCTGCCAGCAGTTGGTAGGTTAATAGAATGTTGGGTTGGATGAACAGTGAGATAACAAGAAAAATTAACCCCATGCTACATCCCCCTCCAATGAAAAGAAAGCTGATGGAAGCAGAGTAGCCAGAAGCCTCAATGTAGACCTTCTTAGGATGTGCCAGGAAATCATTGCCTGGCCTTGGAGGATTTTGGAGTAGGGTATCCACTGAGAAAAATTCTGGAGTGAGGAGGGGGCAGGGAAGAAATTGTTTCAGCATATGTACAACATATATACAAAATTTTGAGGAGTAAAGGCACTTCAAAGTAGTGCGGGCACTTCCAAGTACCTGCGGCTACGTGCATGCCAGCACTTCAAAGTTGCTGCGAGTGAGAATTTGCCTAATGAAATGCTGTATATTCGCCACATTTATTGCCTATCTAGGTAAAAATGCTCCATCTGCTCAACGGAGGCAGAAACACACTGCAGAGTTGACTGACTGACAAACTGGCTCCACTTTCTTCCTTCAGGAATGGAACTTTTGTCAGGTGTATCTTTGGGCTGCTGTTCAGTAGCAGCTGTGGAGGGAATTCTTTAGCAGTTTATACTCTGAGCAGGATTAATTCCATTTAGAATTTCCATAAAAGGATCCCTGAATGAAGTGGAGGACAAATAACAAACCCCAGTTCTATCTCCTACTGGAGAGCATCTGCTTGTGCAGAATTCTTTCCATGTGACCTGAGGGATAAGATCTAGGCTCCTGTTATTTAGACTATCCCTAGTCTATCATTTTACCAAAGAGACCCATACAGTGGTATCAACAGTGATCCAAGATCAGTTCAGCAGGGGCCAGATTTTATAGAAATTTGGCAAGCAATTATGTGGCAAATTCATATATGAAATTATTGTGGCTGGTTGTGCAAATCCATAAAACCTGTGCCAATGGAAACTTATGCATGTTTTCATGTACATTTATGTTGCTTATGCTTGCAATTGCACTGTATACACAGACATGGCTCACAAATGCACATATATCTGTATATCTGATATTTAAAAAAATTACTGGTCCTAGATATCTAATGTGATACATAGAGTAAAAGTGAGGTGCTAAGGAGGTGGGATTTCAAAGAATAGACAATAGGATATAGATTGCTGGGTTGCCAGTTCAGAGACAGAATTTGCCAAACCATGGGAGGTCACTATTGTCTATCAGCATTACAAACACTTCCACTGCTTACTGGGCTCTTAGACAACAGCGAGGGGTAAACTAGAGCTTATTGACAGCACAGACCACTGAGATCCAGGAAGGGTGGCTGCAAATAAAATTTATGGTATCATATGAAACTTGGCCACACTCATAAGTGGACATCCAGGTAACTAAAATCATGCCAGACCATGGATGTGTTCGAAGCAGAGAGTTTTAGACTAGAGGACTAAGTCTACACTACAGCGATCTGTTGACAAAAGTTACTGACAGAAGATATCTTCCAACAAAACGTCTGTTGACAGATTGTGGCCAGACATGAAAGTGGATCACTCTGTTGATCTGCTCTGTTGACAGAGAGTGTCCAGACTGCCCGGACACTCTGTTGAAGGAACGGCCAACCAGAAGCACAGTAGACAGGGCTGCCTGGTGTCCAGGAAGCCCTGTCTGTTGGCAGAGGGCCCCTTAGAGAGTCCCTATGGGTTTTTTGTTGACAGATTCTGTCAAGAAAAGTGTTCTGCCTCCTGGGGGAGTGGCAGAACACTGCCAATAGAAGTGCTGCATTCTGCCAACTTACTGTTGACAGAATGCATTTGTAATGTGGATGCTCCATGAGTTTTGTTGACAAAACTCTCTAGTGTAGATGTAGCTGCAAGGTTCAACCTGTATATACTGAAAGCATTAAGCAAAAAGCAGACAAAACAACCTAAAAGAAACTTGTATGATTCTAGGTGATATACTCTTTATACAGGACCATAAGCACATACATGAGTATGGTACAGTGCTTAATTTGTAATGACAGAGGTGCCATACTTCAAGCAATTAGGTGCTGTAGCTCAAGCAATTTTTTTACATCCATAACTGATGCAGCAAGCCTAGAGGCATGGGGACTATGAACTGCCAAGTCTAGAGTTGCCAGGGCTCAGCCCTGACAAGCACTAGCACAAATTAAGCACTGGTAAGGTGAACAAGATTTACACTGATAATTAAAATTGTATCTGATTTGTTCTTGAATTACTCTATGGCTGTTCGAATGCCTGTTGAAAAGAACTCTTATGACTCCTCCTTTCCTTGTGTCTCTGTATTTAGGTCACTGCCTGTTCTTGAAATGGATTTGTAAAGCTTTTCTTGAGTCAAACACACTGCACCTTCATTATCAGTTCCTTAGAACTCTCTCTGTTATATGGCTAACATATACTTGAGATCTCAGATAACCACTACAATTTTCAATTGCTACATTCAACAATAGAACCTAAAGCTGTAAATGCAAAAAGAGTAAGCAGTATATTTTTGTCTGGAAATCAGTGTTGGGGGGATAATCATGGTTCAGAGAACATATTATGGAGCTGTATCATAATATCAGCATTGTACACAAAGGCTGTACAATAATTAAATCTTGTATTGACTGCTGGAAGCTAAATTATCATGATTATAATAGGACTGATCATTGCTCCCTGGCAGGGATGCTGTTCCACGCAGAAGTTAAAATCAGAAGTTATCTCTTCCAGTCAGCAAAAATGTAAAAGATGGAGGGATCTGTTAACTAGTCTTCCCATAGAGAGACAGTATTTAAAATCCCTCCTGCAGACTACTTGCCTTCTATTAAGTTAGTGCTAGAGAAGATGGTGGTAGCCAGTTTACTTGTAATTGTCTTTAAAGCAGTGAATTATTCACAATAAAGGCATTGATGACAGTTTCCAGTACAGTGCAGGGCAAATTTTGATCTAAGTTAAATATGCATATGGCTTTAATGGGAATTTGTTACTTGTATCTGAGGACAGACATAGCTCTGTATTTCCAAAATTACAGGGGAAATTTTAGTATAAAAGAAGACTAATAGCTGACCAAACCCTAGTGTACTACAGGCAGCTTATGCTTTTCTTAAGTGACAGAGCAGATAGGAAAAAGAGAAAAGAAAAGATGATCGTTGTATCACTGAGTCAGATAGTTTGATGGAAATTAACATTTGTACATATTTCCTTGGGAATGTCCAATCCCTTGTGAGTCCACAAATAAAGAAGGTCACAAATGGAGCTGTGCAATTTATTTTTTATTCTGAAATCATTTTTTCCCCAAATACAGATTCATTTTGATGGAAGCATTTCATAAATGTATATTGATTTTGACAAAAAATATTTAAAATGGAATAAAAGAGATGTTGCCATTTTAAAATGTTTCTTGCCTTTTTGAGCTGGAGTCACAATCTAACTGAAGTGTCTCCTCAGCCCTTCTCCCTGTAGTCTGTAGACTGGACACTACTGCAGAAAACCAATGGTCAAATCTCTGCTCCAGAGTAGAAAAGTGGTTAGGAAACTTAGAAGTTTAAGACTGTTTGGGTGTAGGGAGTTGGTTTAGGGATACTTCTACTAAAAAATAGGCTATTATCTTGGAAATGCTTTAGCTTTGGAAGAAGATATTGTAGGGAAAATTGAAGGCTTGGGTTGCTTATCTTTGAAGTTTGAAAAGGGTACCAGCTAGAAAAAGACATTTCAGACAGTGATGTGACAGGAATACAAAGTTGCTGATACCAAATCTGTTATCTTACAAGTCTTCACCCTAGGCAGAAAGAGGTTTTTACTATGTTCAGCCACAACCTGATTTTGTCTTATTGGAAAGATAAAGCTTTTGAAAATGTCCTAATGGAAACTAAAGCCATCTGTTTTTAGTGCCTATAGAAAAGGTACAGCATTGACAGAAGCAAAGCAGCATCCCTATACTAGTCTGCCAAAAGTGACTTGAAGAGACTACTTTAATGGCGAGTTCAGGCTCAGGAACTCATTCGGCCCCTGACTTATTACCAGGGGCTGCCAAAAGGTATGTTGATTAATGCCAATTGCTGTTTTTGGACTCAGGCCAATAATTGATTTCACATAGGAACAAAACGCAGAATGTCACTGACCTAGGAGGGATATGAACTGGAAACATAGGCTGCATCTACAGTACGAGATAAATTTGAACTTAAGGCAGTTAGCTCGATATTACCATGTAACTGTCTTCACTTTAAATACCATTAGCTCGATTTTGGGAGCACTGATATTAAGATTACAACATTGCCATTACCTGACGGGTATAGCATCAAGCTTGATTTCAGAAGATTGATTAAAGGCCAGCATGGAAGCGCCATGTCTTAAAATCGAATTTATTAGCCTCCAGAGGTGTCTCATATGTAACCCACAATGCCCCTCAGTGTTCTGCTCTGGCCACTGCTCTCCAGGTGTGCTGGAATTAGGTAACAGGAAGACCATGAATTTCAAAGCGGGAGCAGCAAGCCTGTGGCTGTGGGCTCATGTTTGTATGAGAGCCTAAGAAATGTCTTTCTCTCATTGCAATTAACGCTGTGAGCGCATCTACCCATTATAAATGTCCCCTGCAGGGAGTTCGTGGTTCTGTCTGCGCCAGCCGCTGCCCTGCCACACCATGTGGGAAAAAGGCTGTTGTGGGGATGTGTCTGCGTAAGACCCTGAGAAACTTCTTCTCAGTGGTTTACATTTGTGCATGAATCCCCCTCCGTCTCCCACAGGTACCATGCAGTCAGGGTCTTTCCCATGCTCAGCCACGTCATGTGGGTAGCCCCTGACCCAATAAAAGGATGTGCCTGCCACTCAGGGCTGACCATACTGCCAGGCAGAACCATGTCTTAGCTTGCGTGCGTTTAGGGCTCCAAGGGCAGGACAGATTTTCAGGGGCTTGCAGCTGCTGGGGGGAAGTCTTCCCTGGCAAGTAAGATATTCGGGGACTTGATGCTGCCAGGGGAAAGTCTCCCCCCATGGCTACGATAGTTGAGGGGGGGACCACTTCAGCTGGTCCTGCACTAAACACCCCTTGCCCCTAGCATAGGACCACTGAGGCATGCAGCTGCCGGGGAACAGTCTCACCCAGTGGCTGAGAAAGTCAGGGGGATGACTTCAGCTACTTCAACATTCCGAGTGGCTTTGCAGCCACATACCACAGCACCCCCTCCACATCCCACCTAAAGTATTTTTGTGGGCTTGCTTTCCCTTGCAGACACCTGCTGGTTTGATATTTCAGTTATAAAATCTTTTTCCTAACATTTCCTATGTCTTCATGCTTTGACCCCCTCAGAAACACAAGGGTGGGGGTAGGTGGCTAGTTGAGATTCCTGTTCTCGTTATAGGCTCAGTGTATGGTATTACACTGCCATCACCCATGTTGACAATATCTGTGCAGTGAAGGGGAAAGTCAAAAAATCTTTTTTCCTAGATTTTTCTATCCTCTTTCTTCTAACTTTGAGAATACAGTCTGGGCCCCTGTATTATTTTCAGGGATCGGCTGGAAAGGTGGGAGGTGGGACACTCAGTGGATGGCCAGTTGAGAACACAGCCATTGCACAGAAGCCTTACAGTGTACCAGATAGCCAACGACTCTCCCCTCGGCAGCTCTATTTTCTTGAAAAAATTTCCTGTGTTCTCATTCTTCAAGCTTTTTAGGGATATTTCACTGCCATCACCTGTGTTTGCAATGTCTGTATAATGAAGAGGGAAGTCAAAATTTTTTTCCCTAGACTTTTCTATCCTCTTTCTTCTAAATTTGAGAATACAGTCAGGGTCCCTGTATTATTTTCAGGGATCAGATGCAATGATGGGAGGAGGGACACTCGGTGGATGGCCAGTTGAGAATTCAGCTACAGAAGAAAGACATTTCTGTAAACTTTTTTGCCATCTCTGTGGATGTCCTACTTTTCCTTCCTTCCAGCAGGAAAAATGGACATTTGCTTTCTAGTGGAAGTGAATGAGGAAAATGCAGTGTGGGAACATGATGACAAAGACCAGTGGGCATACCCAGAATGCTATGGGTATGAGGGAACTGTGGGGTAGGTTCCCACAATGCACTACTGCAACAGTCAATGTCTGCCAATTGAGTGTGGCAACAATAAGTCGACTTTGTGAGGAGCACATGGGGAGGTGAGGATAGTCAAATTCGAACTTATAAATTCCAGAATTACAAAATCAATATTAATCAATTTGAATTCATCTCATAGTGTAGATGCAGCCATAGATATCAAAGAATTACTCTCCCACAACCACTCCTCTGAGCTAGACAGTTGCTGTCATTTTTGTAGTTAAGGTCTTTACAAAACCACAGGGAAGAGCCCAAGGTTTACCATGATTAGCTACCACATGTTGAGTTTGCAGCTTTCCTTGTTTATTGTAGGATTTTAACAGACGTTAGTGAGCAGGTGTTAAAACACACGTTATCTGTAATGAAAGCAAGGCCCAATGGACTTCACCTCCTCTTGAGATACTCTTGAACTGCGGTGTCCAATACATTTGTCACTTGCCTCATGTGGTGAACAGGACACTGCAGTGCGACAAATATGACTCTCAAGGCACATGTGGCTCTTGGAGCCTTTAAATGTAGCTCTCCCTTAGAGTTGCATGTGGGGCTTGATGTCTGCCCGCTCTGTGCAAATGCTCCACCTCTTGGTGGGAGAAGCGCGTGACAGTCCTGGCAGCAGCTGTGGTCGTGGCCCTGGCAATGGCTCCATCAGTGGCCTGGGTGGTGGCTTCAGTGGTGGTGGATCCAGGGGTAGCTCTGGGGAGTCGCTGGCTTTACATTTGAATGGGGGACCCTGGCTCTGGAGGGTGGGGGAAGGAATTTATTTAGGGGAGGCTGGGAGTGCCTGGCTCTGGGGGAGGCTGGCTTATGGGGAAGGGTGGAAGGGGAGGGAATTTATCAAGAGTGGGGGTGAATGTAGAAAGACAACAACCACAAGTGTGGTGATATTTGAATTCCTATTGGACATTGCTGCCCTTGAACCACTTCTGCCAAGGGGTACGCTGATGATCATGGGATTAAAGAGCTATTTAACCAGATGAGACAAAGGCTACATCTACACTACCAGATAAATTTGATTTTATTAGATTTGATTTTATAATGCTGGGTTTTATACAGTCGATTTTGAGTATCCTCACTTCCCCACAAAGTCCGCACAAAGTCGAGTTACTGCTGCCACACTGAATGGCCAAACATCAACTGTTGCAGTTGTGCATTGTGGGAAACTATCCAACAGTTCCCTCAGCCCCGCATTCTGCACCCTCCCCTCAGGCCCTGCTGCACCCCTGCCAACAGAAAGCGCTCATGCAACTGCATGATTCCTGGGTCTCTGCAGCGTGGGGGGATCTGGGAAACTGACCAGAGCTGCTGGGCCTGTCTTGTGGTAGCCAGGCACAGCAAAGAGCCAAGTGCAAGCCGCACCAGTCAGCCTCTGGAGGCTAGTGAATTTGATTCAAAGACATGGCACTTCCACACCAGCCGTCATTTGAACTTTTAAATGTGAACTTGCCGCTACACCCAGCCTGTTTCAATGATGTTATGATATCAATATTAGTGCCCCCTAAATTGAGCTAATGGTATTTACAATGAAGACAGTCACTTGGTACAATCCAGCTACCTGCCTTAAATTCAAATTTGTCTGGTAGTGTAGACATAGCCTAAGGCCAGGCCTATTCTCAAAATGCAGCAGTAGTGTAGCTTTATTGCTGTAACTCTTTATGAAGATACTACTACACCAATAGAAGGGCTTCTCCCATCAGTGTAGCTAATCCACCTCCACATGATTCAGTAGCATGTCAACATAAGAAACCCTCCCATCAAGTTAGTGCTGTTTACACTAGGGCTTAGGTCAGTATAACTGTGTCTCTCCAGGTTGTAGATGTTTTACAACTGTGAGTAATGTAGTTATACAAATGTGATGTAAGTTTGTGGTGTAGATCTGGACTTAATGAGTGTGGTTTGTTTAGCAGAGCAAAAGGAAGGTTGAAAAGGGAGATGACTGCTCTCTATAAATATAAGAACGGCCATATTAGGTCAGACCAGAGCTGTAGCCCAGTACCCTGTCTTCCAACAGTGAGCAATGCTGGGTGCCCCATGATATAGATTAGGGTGTAAACAATAGAGAGGGTGAAGAGCTATTTAGGCTAAATGAGAGTGTCGGCACAAGAAAAAATGGGTCTAAATTGGATATAAATTTAATCTGGAAATTAGAAGTTGTCTTCTAACCACCAGAGGTTGTTAGCCTGAGACAGTTAGAACTATAGTTTTACTTATCAGAAGATGGGCTACTCTGCAGGGCTCTACCCACTCCACCTCTATCATCGGCTATTGTTTAGTTATGACAAAGGAAAATTGAGTAAAAGTAACAGGGTTTTTATTTAACAATATGAACAACATAATATAACACTGTAAAGAAAATAGGACTCCCTATAACATAAGAGAACAGACCTAGATAGCAGCTCGGATGTTAGCCTGATTCAGATCCTCACAGAGAGATTACAAGGAAAAGGTGAAGAAAACAATATCGTGTCCCAGACGAGAAGGAGTATACAGGGATTAACCTTCAGGGGTGTTAGAAACTGGAAACAGGAACTGTCGAGCACGGGTATGGATTTCCTCTGTCTTCTGTCTTCTGTACTTGACTCACAGACCTGTGTAGAGAATGCCTAAAAGAAATGACCTACAGGTGTGTGTGTGTGTGTATGTGAGATTTTTGCACAATAAAGTAATACAAAATAAACTAAAATTAGATTGGCCTATGAGGCCTAGCAGTCCTCTGACTGCTGCCCTAGCTACCAGCCGGCTTTCCTAAGATCCTCTGTCAGACTGTCCTACGAGGCCTAGCAGCATGCAGCTGCTGCCCTAGCCACCAGCACTGACAGAGAACGCTAGAGAATGAAACAGAGGAAGCAGTGGAGGAAGCCCTGAAGTGCGGGATCCACCCCTTTTTATAGGCTCTTATCTCTGGGCTGACTAGAGTCATTTTCCTGCCCCAGTTTTCTGCCTTATTCAAGTGGAGATGAGCCCACATTGGTGGCCATCTTTCAAAATGGAAGCCACTCATGGAATCCATATTGAAAACAAGGATGAAATGGAGTCTACCTAAAAATGAAATAAATCCATAAAACTCCAATTTAACTCTAACAAGGTAGGTGAGGTTCTGGAATAGCTTCCACACTCTGGGGCAAACAACATAAGTAGTTTTAAGATGGAGCTTGATAATTTTATGAATAGTTTTTTATGGTGGGGTACTATGGGACTAGATCAGATGACACAGAAGCTCCCTTCCAATCCCATCTCCTATTACTTTTATTCCTAGAGTTCATCACAACAATTCAGAATAACAAAAGTTTTTGCCCAGCATTGCAAATCTTTTCACTTCCTGCACACTCACGTTGAATCCTCCACTGTACTATCAATATATTCAGTGGGTCAGATTCACAGGTATACTGCAGCTGCTTTGCACTGCTCCAGTAGCACAGAGCAGTTAAAATTCATAGATTCCAAGGACAGTAGGGACCATCATGATCATCTTGTCTCATACCTTGCATAATACAGGCCCCATGACTCCCCCCAAAATAATTTCTAAAGAAGATCTTTTAGCAAAAAAAATCCAACCTGGATGTAAAAATAGTCAGTGATGCAGAATCCACCATGAGCCTTGGTAAATTGTTCTATTGGTTAAAACAAAAAGCGGTCAAGTAGCACTTTAAAGACTAGCACAATGGTTTATTAGGTGAGCTTTCGTGGGACAGACCCACTGAAGAAGTGGGTCTGTCCCACGAAAGCTCACCTAATAAACCATTGTGCTAGTCTTTAAAGTGCTACTTTGCTTTTTGTTTTGATAATGTATAGACTAGCACGGCTTCCTCTTTGTTACTATTCTATTGGTTAGTTACTCTTGCTGTTTAAAAATATATGCCTTATTTCCAATCTGAATTTGTGTAGCTTCATCTTCCAGCCACTGGATTGTTATACCTTTCTTTGCTGGAATGAAGAGTCCATTATTACGTATTTGTTCCCTTGGCAGATATTTCCAGACTGCAATCAAGTCACTCCTTAACTTACTCTTTATTAAGATCGAGATCCTTGAGTCCATTGCTACAAGGCCAAGGGTTGTTGTAGAATCTCCATCACAGGAGATATTTAAGAACTGGTTGGATGAATATCTCACAGGGTTAACATAGCTGGAGCTTGGCCCTTCCATGAGGGCAGGGGACTGGTCTTAATGATCTCTTGAGGTCCCTTCCAGTTCTAGTGTTCTATGATTCTGTTTTCTAACCCTTTAAAAATTCTCATGACTGTTCTCTGAACTATCCCATTTATCAACTATCCCATTTCTCGAATTGTAGACCCCATAACTGGACACAGTATTTCTTCTTCAGTCTCACCAGGGCCAAATACCACTGTAAAAAACCTCTCTACTGTACTTCAGATTGTCCTATTCTTATGAGTCCCAGGATCACACAAAGCCAAAGGGCTAAGTGTCACACTGAGAGCTCAAGTTTGTCTGCTTGTCCACTACATCTCCCCTCTCCAGTTTTTCCCGGGGTCGCTGTTTGCCAGGATAGAGTTCCCCATCCCCAGGGCCATCCCAAGGGGCACATGAGGCCTTGGGCAGTTGTTTTAGTGCCCCAGCTGTGGGGCTCAGGGACACCCCACCCCGTCACAGGCCCTGTCTCTGCCCTGTCTGCTCCATCCCTCACTCCAACATTTCCCCCCAGTTCTGCCTTACTCTGCCCCCTTGCCCCTCTCTGAGCAACATGAGAGGAGGCTTACGGGGGGGACCTGGCACAGGGGAGGGCAGCAGAGGTCGCCTTCCCCCCATCGGCAGTCACTGTGGCAGTGGGAGATGGAGCAGCCTGGCAGTCTTCTCTGCTCTGTTGCATCACCCTCTCCCAGCCTGCTGCACTTGGCTTCTCTGCGGCTGCTGTGAGTGTGTGATGGGGGGTGAAGGGAGGGAAGACCCCTGCTGCTACCCTGCACCAGGCCCCAGTAATCCACTGGGTCTATCCCATCTGTAGGATGCTTGAGGCAGCTGCCGTGAGCCCCTCTCTCCCTAAGTGCAGGGCCTGGGCCAGCTGTCCCAAACTCTCCTATGGACTGAATGGCTCTGCCCCATACTGCAATTATAGCCTACCTTCTTTGTCCTAGATGTGTAGCTTTACATTTGGCCATATTAAGATGCATATTGGTTGCTTTTGCCCAGGTTACTGAGTGATGCAGATCATTCTGTAGCAGTGAGCTGTCCACTTCATTCGTTACCACTCTCCCACTCTTTGTCTCATCTGAAAACGTCATCAGGGATGATTTCATGCTTTTCAGGTAATTACTAAGTATGTGAAATAGCACAGGGCCAAGCTATGTAAACTGTGCTAAGAGTCGTTTAGTGTCACTGGAGCAGCACAAAGCAACCAAAGAATATTGAAGAATCTAAACCAAATATAACTTTTCCAGCAAGGACACATACTATAATTTTGAGTGCCATATTATGTTGCTGTCAACTTTAATCCTGACAAATGCTTCTGCTTAAATAGGAAAATAGGTTCATCCCTCTTCCCCCCACAGAATGGGGTTCAAGCTAAAGGACGGAAATTTTGTGAGAGCCTTCGTCAAAATATTGGCAGCACCTCATGGCAGTCAGGCACCATCACTAACAGGGAGACAGGTTTTGAATCAAGACTTGTGTGACAATCATGAAGGAGAAAAAAAAAGTTACATTCAACATTTTTCTTACTTGGGTTTGACAGGAATCCAGCCAGAGCCATGACTTTGGCGTCTGGTAGGACTAGGCCTGGCTGAACTCAAGCAAGTGAGAATGACAATGGAACCTCTGTCTGTAGAAACCTATGTGAATCAGCTTAAGTTCTGTGAGGAACCAGAATGCAGCTCTCTCTTTACAGTGAGAACATATTTCTTATGAGCTGTTTGCAGGGGGCATTGGAAGGTTTATTTTCTTGATCTCTTTATCGTGAAAATGTTGGCGGTGAGCCCTGACAACTTTTTCACTCTTTGTCTGGCAGCTGCATCTCTCTCTCTGCCTCTATCCCACCATCTCTCTCTCTGCCTTTCTGATTACATTCAGTTCTCCTGTCATTGGATACTGTCCTTGAACTGAACAAAACCCTCACAAGCTGTGCCATGAGTTGAGTCACTTACCTTTCTCTCTAGAGGAGTTTATCTCCCTTGACAAGGTTTTGTCTGGTTTTAGTGGCACACTTAGTGACAGTCCATGCATGCAGCAGCATGTGACCCAGGCTACTTCCATCAGACAGTATAGTCATCAGAACTGTCACACAGTCAGAACAAGTTAATTCAACATGAGGAGAGGTGCAGGCTGTAATAATATTGGGCCTCTAGAGAGGGTGCTGTCATACAGTGTGTACCAGCAGCTGGGCCAGCTGCTACCTCCCATGTACAAGAATGCAAGCTGACAGGCAGCAGGTTCATTCACATAAGGTTGGCGAGCGTGCATGTTAATTTCTGGCTGTTCAACATCTCTGGTAACCCCGCTTGCCATAACGCTTGGGAGAGACACTTTTTTGCCTTTTGCCTCACTAAGTTATCAGGCAAACAAAACCAGAATCTGTTTGTCAGAGTAGGTCAGTGTTCAAAGAACTGTAACAGGTCATTGCCTTCATACTGCTCTGCTGCTGTTGGTGTTGAGCTGTTTTATTTGGTTGTAATTTTCTGACAGCACTGCTCATGGCTAATGAAGATTACTATTGTGTTTTTTGTTCCTACAGGAGGCAATGGTCTCTAAGCTACAGGTGCTACTAAAGAACATTTTAGGAGTATGGACCTTAAAACAATTCTGCTTCTCTGATGCCAGGAGACCAATTTCTCGGAGACAGAGAGTTCCTAATTCTAGAAGATAGGGAGTGGCTGGTGTGTGTGCCTGTGGGTTCGCCTAATAAACAGAAAGCCAATTATTAATTTCAGGAAGATGAAGTATTTTTGAATGGTGGACTCAAAGGCGAACTGTCATTAGTAAAGAATGGGAAGTTTCAGAACTGAACAGTCCAGAACTTTCCAGGTGCAACCATTCAGGTATGATTAAACAAGGTAGCAAAACTCAGGATTTTGGTCTGTATCTTTAGAAAACTGGAATATGAAAATTCTCTGTTATCGTTTACATATAGGTTCATTTTCTATAGATAGACAACAGTGCTTAGTAACACTAGAGCGTTGCTTTAAAATTCAAAAGCACAGTTCATGAACAGGATATTTTGTTTAACACAAAAAAGGAATCTACCCACTTCCCTTTTTTATTAAATCAAGGCATAAAATCTCTGCTGCATCCAGCTTTCACTGGATATAATTCTTGAGGGCTTCTTTATCTGGGAAAGTTTTAACCCTTATACTAGTAAACCAATCCAGTCATGCTATATACATCCCTGTGGCTATGTTTACACTGCGGGTGCTATTTCGCGATACAAAGGTATTTCAAAATAACAACACTGCAGCTATTCTGGGCATCATATTCAGGTTCCTCTACTCCTCGTCGTAAGAGGGGTAACCCAATGTTCAAAATAGCACCTTATTCCAAACTTTGGTGACATTTGGATGGCACCAAGTTCAGAATAAAGTATTTCGAAATAATTTACACAATTTCCATAGTGCAAATTGCTTAAGTTATTGAACCCCCACCCCCACACAGTGTAAACATAGTTTGTGTGGAACCTCCTACTCCAGCATCAGAGGACCTTTTTCAGTTCAGCTTAAACTGCTGTCTGAGAAACAGCTAAACTTAAAAAATATCTGCACAAGAAAATTGTGTTCCGTGATAAATATTCTGTGATAAAATACAAGCTGTCCTGTAGCATCTTAAAGGCTAACACGTTTATTTTTTGGGTAATGAGCTTTTGTGGGTAAGACCTAATTCTTCAGATTTGAGTAGAGAATGAGAATCCTTGCCATATTACCTCTGGATTCTTATTTTCAAGGAGCCCAGCCAGTGAAATGAAAGGGTGGCAAATTCAGAACTGAAAAAAGGAAATACTTTTTCACAGGAAGTGGGAGACTGTGGAACTCACTGTCACGGGATGTTGCTGAGATCAATAAGTTAGCAGCTTTCAAAAAGGGCCTGGAGATTTGTAGAGATAACAAACATACCTAGAGTTTTGGTAGTTAACACTAACACAAATTTGGGAGTAATATTAAATCACTAATCACATGCTTCATGGTTTAAGCCAATCTCTCACAACTAGGGCTTAGGAGGTTTCTTGCTCATGGCTCTGAAGCATCTGTTGCTGGTGATTGTCAGAGACAGGATACTGGACTAGCTGGCAGTTCCTATGATCCCAAAAGGGCTAGATGGTGCTCTGCCTCTGCATGGGAGTACAGCAGGGAAAGGGAGTAAAGGCTGTCCTGTGCAGAGAAAAACATCAGTCCTCACACTCAGTGGAAAGCCTGAGGTTTATTATTGATGGCCTGGCTCCAAGCATGGAGCACATTAATGGTTTAGGGGAACGGACATGGCACACTCCTAAAAGGCAGCACAGCCACCATATGCTCCCTGTGCATCAGGGAGTTCTATAAGGCGTAATGGCAGCAGGCAAATTGTCTCCTGGAGCTTTGCTTATGATGTGGCTGCAAACTGATGCCAATATTAGACAGCATCTGTAGGGCCACAGATGTTTGTATACTCTAATTTGAAGGCATAAAAAGTGTGCCGCTCATGCAGGGCTATTATTTACTCATAGTAGCAATAGTATAGATTATTTCTGAAGAGCCAAAGGTGTTCCTCTGCAGCATGGAACAGGGGCCTTCTGCTGGTTTGAACTAGTATAAATGATGGATTCTGTGTGACTTGATATATTTACTTTAAGATTTGAGGACTTCGGTAATCCCGCTGGTGGTTATGGGCCAATTACAGATGACATGAGGTTCTATGGTCCGCAATGTGAAGGAGGTGCTCAGAAGAGATGATCTCGTTGGTCCCTTCTGGCTTTAAAGTCTATTATCATGTGTACACTACGGAATTTTCTTGAAAGAAGGGGCCTTCTGTCAACAAAACTCAGGGAATGTCTACACATGTAAAGCATTTTGTGGACAGAGTCTTGACAAAACCCATCTTTTGCTACGACAGGGTTATCCCTCTCAGCTTTGAATTCTATAGACACTTCTGTTGACAGAGAGAGCGTCCGGTTCAGTGGGCAGTCCTGTTTTCAGAGCTTCTGGTCTGCCATTCTGTCGAGAGAGGGCAGGGCAGCCTGGCTGCTCTCTGTTGACAGAGTGGATTGCTCTGCTGATCTGCTTTTGTGTGTAGATGCACTCTGTGGACAGAGTTTTTGTCAACACAACTCCATCAACAGACCTTGTTGTTGACAGGTGCTTCTAGTGTAGACATAGCATATGAGTCTAAGTTTCTTCAAACGGTCGTGCCAATATACCTCATTTGTCACCTGAAAGTACAGTTTTTTCTATTTGATTTAATTTTGGTATTCCACCTCCTTGTCTTGGTATCTGAGCACCTTCCACTGGGGTATTAAACAACAGTGTCCAGCTTTCTCCAACAGGGACTGCCAACTGTCTAATATGGGCAAATGCCTACTGAGGACTAGGAGGAATCTATTAAGTTCATTTTTATTGTTTTGGAAGTCAAAATTTCAATCAAGAGCTTTGGAGGGTGTGAGGATATGTGAACTAGTTCTCAAATTCTGAAGACTGGTAGGAATGAGGCTGAGGGACATTTTAGGCACAGGCTTAGCAGAGAAGATGATAAAGAGTGAAAGTAGCATTGGGGTAATACTGATTTAAAATACACTCTATTCTAATAAAATTCCTTGTTTGGTGTTAGAAAAAAGTGGTATTCTGCGATTCTCACATAACAAAATGTGCATGCATTAAACCACTCTAATAGGTAGCATTTTCCATCATGACATAACTGTAATGTGGTGAATCCTCTTTCCTGTTGTGTTTGTTTGTGTATAAGATGCCCCACATTTAGGCACAGGTATATCATGTCAGTTTTCAGAGAAGTTGTTATGTCAGAGCATGTGGATAGGAACAGGAAAGAGAGGACGGACTGGTGTGCTCTGGTAGCTAAGTACAGATTTTCCCTATTGCTACAGAGTCCAGTAGGTTTTGGAGGGAAACCTGCATGAGAACACTGCTGCCACACTACTACTATGTCAGTTAGTTTTCCTCAGGTATCAAATCTTTTCCATCAGCCATGTAAGTAAACAATTCTTTATTTTTCTCCAGAAAATATCTATTACACCACCAAAATTGCTTGATGTTGTAGTGGACAGTTATGCTATATGGGGTTCTTCCTGACTCTTCAATATTTCCCCTCAGTTTTTTTCCCACCTCTGCTTTATCACACCCTTCCTACAAAAATGGGTTTCCTGGGTTGCCTGATGTAAAATACAAGCATTCATTTCCCCTGCTGTTTGATCAGGACATGTTCACCTGAATCAGAGATGAGCTGATCAAATCTGGACAGCTGGCAGGTCTCATTGCAGCCCTCAGAGCAGCTGCCTTTGCTGACAAAGATACTCTGGGCCTCCTTAGTTGAAAGAACAGGAGAGGGCTGGGAAAACCCTTGAATATTTCATCCAACATGAAGCAATGAAGTGATTTTATAACATACTTATGGTGATTAAATTAAATGGCTTCTCCTCATCTATATTTTATTCATTCCTTGACTCTTTCTTTTTTTCTTAAAAGGAGTGGCAGCAATTACTGTAGTCTGACTCATACACACAGTGGCTTTTAGCCTTTTCTGTTCTTTTGGTGGGGAGAACACACGTAATTTTGAGTAACATAGCATTATATCCTGAGGTTTCGTATTACGGTGGGGATAAAATCAGAGGAATGTATTTTATATTACAGGTTGTTTCCCCTGCAAGTCCCATAAGACAGCTAGGAAGCACTTTTAAGGTATGGTGGTGTTCTGATAAATAAATGCTCTGACATTTGCTCACCACTTCCTTGTCCTTGTAGATCAAGTTCTGGCTGATCAAAACAACCCTGCAGGCGAGAGTGAGATAGCTTTTCACTTTACCCTGCTGCTGAAAGGCTGTAACAGACTGGGAGCCAGTAAATTAGCACTGACTGTTACCAGGGTATGTGTGTTGGGGTCGGGTCGTTTAGCAATTAGTGATGTTTGCAGACGTTTAGTTTGGACAGAGAGGGTGGTGAAATGTTTCGTTGCACCATCTGTGAGCCTGTGTGCTTGATACAGATCCCACACATATAACTGGGTTTAACAGGGCATCTTTTGCATGCTGTGCAGGTACTAGGGACGCGTGAGGTTCCACATGATGCCCTCTGCCCCCAGATGAGGGTTTCTTAAATTTTCTGAGCCCATGGAACACTAAATAACATTTTTATGTGGAACACCTATGAAAATTTTCTTCCATAAAATTGTCAGACCCAAAAAACCCAAAGCAAACAGCGACATGTATAGCGAAACTAAAATGAAGTAATTTTAACCAGGTATCATAGCAATGAAGAAGGAACATTGTATATGGCTTTAATAGCAGTAAATATATATCATCAGTGCATGGTTCCCGAGAAGGGGACGGGGACTGGGTTACAGCGGGGAGCTGGAGGTACTTAGAATTTCTTTTAAAAGTGATACTTTATAAGAAAAAAGAAAAGGTTGAGAAACATTGATGGGGAGGGTTGATGTGAACACTGCTCCTTCCTGCTTAAGAACCTATCCCTAGGTGCAGCATTTTCCTTGTCCTCATTTGCTCTCCAAGCCAGGGGCGAATATAATTAAAATTTCTAAGTGGTACCAATCACTGTGTGTGCGCTGTTCTTAAAACAGGGGTTACCAAAAGTCTGGTTTAATGTTACTTATTAAAGACTGTCTCATATTCACATGCATTGTGGCTCTTGAAGTATTGATTTTTGTAACCGAATTTGAGAAAAATGAATTTTCTCTCTGTTTTGGTTGCAGACCCCTGGCCTAGGTGGAATGGGGTACTCTTCACTAAAGTGAATGGACTTTACCTTAGCAAGTGGAGGTTTCTATATGTTAACAGCCAATTCTGTATCCTGAAACATTCTGAGGGCTGGTCTACACTACCTTGGAAGATTGACCTGCTCAGGGGCTGATCTTCTGGAGTTCGATTTTGCACATCTAGTATTGATGTATGAAATAGAGTTCTCAGTCGACCTCAGTCAACCCCTGTACTCCTAGTGAAATGTAAGGAGTAAGGGAGGTCGATGGGAAAAACTCTCATGTTGACCTTCCCAATATAGACAGCCCTGTTAGCCAAGTGCTGATATGTCAATTTTAGCTACACAATTGCCGTAGCTAGAATTGCATATCTGTGGTTGACTTGCTTAGCCTACACATAACCTAAGTGTGTGACTCCTATTAATCTGAGTGTGAATTGTGGGAGTGTGCAAAAGGACAGAATATGGTGCTTGTGACACACTGTATCTCCCCCACATTCATCACTTATATACAGTTGTAGGGGTTTGCTGCTTGTCACTAGCAAAGCATGGTGAAAGACAGTCTGGGTGGGAGAGTTAAGAGAGCACAGCGGTACCTCGTTTCTGGGTTGTACCCTAGGAACTGCCCCCATCACAGTGCTCAGTTTAGGATTCCTGCAAGCTTGTTCGTTAAACTAAGTGTTAGCTGAAAGACAGTAAACCTTTATATGAATAAAGGGTTAACAAGACATATTCCATTTTACTCAAAAAAGCATAAGATTACACAGAGCTGGATTCTATCACAGGTTTCCCGAATGGCCTGGGACAAGCCACTAAACCTCCAGACCTCAGTTTCCCCATTGTCAGACAGGACAAATTGTAGTTACCTTGTACATTAATTGAAGTTAGTGGAGTTCTTTGCTGGAGAGTGGTACAGGAAAAGAATTTGGAGGTTATAGTATGAGATTAGATTCTGGCCATGTAAATACAGAGTTCAAAATTAGAAAAACAAAACAAAACAACCTCTGTAGCAAATAAATTACCTTAGGGAATTGGAATGACCGTGACCCTGAGATGAACACGACTCCAGGAGAACTATGCTGAAAAGAGCAATGATAGACCACTCAGTTTATTGTAAGGCAATAAGTGGAAATAGACACCAGATGGGCAATAGAGGAATTCGTAATGCATTCCTGATGAGACTTGTCTCTTATAAAAGATGCAAGTTTGTAAGAATTGTTACAGGGACTAAATTAAAGAAGATTTCCAATATTGAACAAATATGTCAAGTGCCCTTTTTCTCATAAAAGTTTTGCTGATGAACCAGTTTTATGTGGATATTTTTCCCCTTAGACACCTACCATTCTTGTTTCCTGTCCATATAACCTTGCTTTTTGTATCAATTTTTCATGAATTAAAAAAAAAAGTTATTGCTCTGATAGTTGCCAGGAAACGTGAAATGGAACTGATTTTTTCAATATTTTTTCATACTTGCTATATGACTTTTTTTTAAAAAGGGGTATAGAGGAGGAAGAGAAAGAGAGAAAAAAATATTTATTTAGCATCTTTCTAGTGACCTTGATGTTCTTGGGCTCTCCAGGCTACATCATCCATTGCAGACAAAATACATTCAGGGAAGGGCTAGAGGAGGGTTGGTAAAGTAGCACCGTGGGATTGGCTGGGCATCCTGTGACACAGTAGCATCAAAACCAGTTTAAATTGTGTGTAGCTCCTCAGGACTATTCAGGGATCACTGGAACACAGAAGATTTGGCTATTGTCTGTCTTCCTTGGCCATGAATCACACTATCAATGGTGAAATGTAGGGTGGCAAAATGTGCTAATAGAGGATTGCTTCCATGATGAGAGAATCACCAGATAACCTTTCAAGCCAGTTTCATGGTCTCTTTACAGATCTAAAACAGCCCAAAGGGTCTTTAGTGGGTCTTTGGATCTTATTCAATTGCTAAATAGCTAATGCCATGATATAAGTCCAGGTGTTGAGACGTTCTGAGCAATTGCAATTTGTCATGAGGTAAATATTAGGTAAATATCAATTAAAGTAACTAATGGTATTCCCCCCTTTTAACTATATGGGTTACCTACAAATTCTGGGAGCAATATACAAATGCATAAAGGATAGTTCAATATCAACATCGCACTGAAAGTCAATAAAAGTTGGGGGCTAATGTCCATTTGCATCTTTGAAAATCTCCCCCCTCTGCTAATATCCTAGTATTAGAAAGATAAATAAAAACTCTTTAAAGATGTTCATTGACTGAAGGCAGGAAGTTACAGCAGTCTACTGAGAATGCAAGAATTGCAGCCCAATTAAGATAGTTTAGTGGCTTATCTTTCAATATCTTTTGTCCAGTCACTGATTTAAAGAACTGAGTGAAAGGGGAAGAAGAAAATGGGTGTATTGTTTTGAGTCCCTACTTAAAAAGAAAAGAAGGAATATTAGTTTTGGAAGGTTTCTTACAACATAAATTGTCCTTACTAGTTTTCTGTGACAGTCACCCATAGGGGCAAGTTACTGAAAAAAAAAGGTTAGATCTGGTTCTATATATTAGTCAGTCCCTCCTCTAACGGCCATCTGCTTTATGACAGTTCATTATATATTCGGTAGCAAGTTCGTAGAATTAGCAGGCATTTGAGACAGCATATAAGCGACTCTACACAACATAACCTAAACTGTGTTGTTATAATGTTTACAAAATTAGCACTCATGAAACTGCTAGATTGATGACATTTTAAATTGAAGTTTCTTTACAGCCACTCAACAGGTACCCTGTATTTAGTGGCAAAATTCTACGTTCTGCTCCATTAATGTGTCTCAGCATTCTAATATTTTTACAATGTAAGAGGACAGTTCAGTTTATAATCCCATGTGGTTTATAGCTTCTCTACAGAGATTGCTGAGAAGGGGGCAACCGGTAATGGTGGGTTTATTTACTCACTTTATTTTATTTTACAGACACTTGGCCTTCAGATTAATATAGGCTATAAGTTAGCCAGTATATCTCTTCAGTGACTAAGGCTATGTCTACACTACTTGATAAAGTCGAATTTAAGGCAGTTATATCAATTTTACAGTGTTACTGTCTTCACTGTACATGCAATTAGCTTGATTTTAGGGAGCACTAAGATCTGTATCATCACATAATTGAAAGTGGGTGGGTGTAGCGTCAAGTTCAAATTTAAAAGTTTGAATGAAGGCTAGTGTGGAAGCACCAAAGGTGTCCCGAATGTACCCAGTATGCCTCACAGTTCTACACTCTGGCTGCTTTCATCTCCACTGCTCTCCAGGTGTTCAGAAATCAGGTAACAGGAAGACCGTGAATTTGAATTCAACACCAGGAAGCCCATGGCTGTGGGGTCATGTTTGTATGAGAGGCTGAGAAACTTCTTTCTTTCTTTGCTATCAGCGTGGCTGTGGGGTTATGCTTATATGACAGGCTGAGAAACTTTTCTTTGTTATCAGCATAACTGTGGAGTCACACTTGTATGAGAGGCTGAGAAACTTCTTTCTTTACTACCAGCACTGTGAGTTTCTCTACTCATTAAAAATAGCCCCAATACAGAGTTCATTATTCTGTGCTTACCTCTGCAAGCTGAGCACTTGGGTGTTTTGTTTCTGTGCTGGTGCCAGCCTCTGTCCCGCTGCACCACACGGTAGCTAGGCTGTTTGTGTGTGTGTGTGTAAGGGGGAGTCATGCTTGTATGAGAGGCTGAGAAACTTCTGTTCTGCGGTTTACATTTGTGCAGGGGCCCCCCTCTCCCTTGCCCACAGGCGCCACACAGTTGGGGTCTTTCCTGCACCCAACCACATCATGTGGCTAGCTCCCAGCCTACTATAAAAGGATGTGCCTGTTGTTCAGTTTGGACCATGCTGCCAGGCAACATCATAACCTGGCTTGTGCACAGTGAGGGCTCCAAGGTGGGAAGGATTTTTGGGGGCTTGCTGCCATCTGGGGGAAGTCTCGAAAAGGACCCTGTGTAGATGAGCCGTGCATGATTGAAAGCGTCACTTTTGAAGTGCCGCGGCTGCCATTATGTTACTAAGGTGCTGCGTATTCATTGCAGAGCCTCATGAGCATATCCTGAAGTGTCACTTTAGCATCCCCCTTTCAAAAGTGGGGGGTAGTGTAGACATGGCCTGAGTGTGGCAGCAATGTCATCTTTGTGGGGAATCTGTTGGGAGGTGAGGATGCTCATATTTGAATTTATAAAACCCAGTGTTACAAAATCAATTTTAATGAATTCGAATTTATCTTGTAGTGTAGACATGACCTGAGAGGAACAGTGTTTGTACTGATTCTTCTTCCCACTCCAATAGTATAAAAGAGCTTATTAGGCTCGTGCAGGGGTTGGCAATCAAAATAGCAAGAAGAGACATTTTTTCCATTTGCAATCAAAATAGCAAGAAGAGACATTTTTTCCATTTCAGTAAAAAAAAAATCAATAATTCAAGAGCTGCAATGCATGTGAATATGAGATGGTCCTTAATAAATAAAATCAAACCAGACTTTTTGTAACTCCTATTTTAAGAGCAGCGCAGACGCAATGATTTGTAATAAAAAAGCAGTCCAGCAGCACTTTAAAGACTAACAAAATAATTTATTAGGTAATATGTGATACATGTTTACTGCAGGATGTTCACAAACTCTTTACATGTTCTATTTTCTCAAACCTTACATCTGTGTTTGTACCACTGTTTTCCTGACTTTCACTCCTGAACCTTCCCTCTCTCTAGGGGACGATAGGGGAAGTTATCCAATATTTTGAGATCACGTTATCATTTGCTATTTAGATATGAGTTGTTCATTTTGGGCTTTTAGACATTCACCGTTTATCAAAAATAATTATTTTTGTTTTTCCTTTGCAATTATATAAGTGAGAGCCACAAAGAAGTCCTTAAAGAGCCTCATGTGGCTCTGGAGACTCAGGTTGCAGACCCCTGGACTGGTATACCTGAGCCATAGAGAACTCTCATATTTAGTGTGGTCTGGGGGAAAGGCTGGAATAGCCTATGTATTCTCAGCTCCACAGTGACCGCTTGGGAGCCCTAAATCTGCTCTAATTTTGGTGGAGAAGTCAGGCAACTCCTGGGCGACCAGAAAGGTGACCAAAAGATACTTTTGCCATTCTTTTTGATTTTGCACCACAGAGAAAGGGGTGGAATGGAGAATGTCTTTTAAAAAGTGTACATTTTTACTGCTGCAGTAAGTTCAACAGCTGTATTAATAGCTTGGACACATATCCTGGAGAACTAATATACCTTGATGAAATGGAGGTGAAGAGCATTTTACTCACTACAGTTCACTGTTTGAAATATGTCTCTGGTTGAAAACAATAACACCATAAAAACTTGCTAAGAATAGGAAGTTGCTACAGGAATGAAACTCCCTTTCTGGCTAACAGGCCTATGTTTTCCTATGCAAATGTAGCAAAGCCCAGAAATTAGCAATGACTGCTAAATTAACACACTTGAAGAGCTTGGCTGGTTCTAATAGGCAGTCAAATGGTCTTGTTACATTGTAATGGTGCCAAGCTAATTGAAGTGATTACTGTTGCTCATGAGCAGCCCTTTTGAAGTAGAAGTCTTTTAAATTATCCATAGACGTTAAATGTCAGACACTATTGTGTAATTATACTTTGTAAATGCTGAATGTCATAAGGCATCACAGGTAATTGAGGTTTACAGAGAAGAGCTTTATCTAAACCTAATTGGGCATCAACTCTTTGTCACTTTTTCTAAACCTAATTGGGCATCAACTTTTCGTGCCAAGGGACACTTTAACACCTCACAGCAGCCCCCTCCTCCACATCAGCTAGGAGCTACGCATCACAGAGATTCTGACCCATCAAACCCAAAATGCCTCAGAGTCCAATACAGATCTATCACTAGCAGAAGGAGGAAGCTTGGTCTGTAAGAGCCCTACTTCCGTGAGTGTCAGAGACATATAATTTAATGGAGACTACAAAGGGTCAGATCCTACATTCCCTACATATGCAAAGCTCCCAGTATAATCATTGGGAATGTGGGGAGTGAAAGGAAGGCAGGGGTGTGTTTGGAACATCTTTTGTGATTTTCTGCATGCCACACATGAACACGGTAAAGTAGTTCAGTGATAATATGGTGATTACTTTTATTTATGACAGAGTGCCAGTTGTAATTTTAAGCACAGAAAAAAATATCCAACAGACCCTATATCTTTGTTTCTCTTCTAATAGCAGATGATACGGTTAAATGACCCGAGCTATCAGATACAGTGCTGTACACACATGATGTTTTTAGTGGGAAGCACACAGAAGGGTCAGATGGGGAACTCTGATGTACCTGCAGATGTCTGCGACTCTGTAGTCTCACTCGCTGTTCATTACTTCTGGATTTTTCTTAAAGCAAAATATGGCAGATATGTAGGCATTTTCTGTTATGCTTGGTGCTGGTTTTTAGAAGCTTTAATGCTATATGAGAGCTAGGTATTATTATTATTTATTCTGCTTCCTAGCTGTGTGCTTGAGCTCATAACCTTTATTCACATAGGATCTGAGCCAAAGTCTAATGAAGTCAATGGGAGATTTTTCCACTGACTTTAGTGAGACTATTCATGTAGGGATAAAGGTCCACAGATTGTTTACCAGTCATCTATCGCCATATTCTGTACTTCAGAGACAGTTTCAATGTTATATGATTTTATCACATGATGATGGTTATTTAAAATATTGCCTTATTGTTATTTTTATCTCTGATCTTTATTTAATACTTTTATTGATTTCAGTGTGATATTATATTGTGGTGGTGAGGGAAGTTTTGCGGATCCATATGAGAAACTGTTCAGGGAAAAGGGTGCATAGATTTTCTGAGCCAGATCAAACTCCTAGAGTGCTTGAATTGAGAATTATCTTCTGAATCTCAGTACATGGGTAGCGTTCACTAGTTAGTCTAAACGATTGTATTGTAAAACAAAATAAGCAGTCCTGTAGCACCTTAAAGGCTAACAAAATTATTTTTTAGGTGATGAGCTTTCGTGGGACAGACCGACTTCTTCAGATCTGTAGAACAACTGGTAACTGAGAGAAAAAGAACTGATAGAAAAAAAACTGGGTAGAAAAGATAAAGAAAAAAAATAACAGATCAGCTAGATGGGGGAAGAGAAAGAAAAGCTCTTCAAGTGTTTATTAAGTTAAGTGGGATGCCTGACCACTGTGAATATCAAAGGTGGGGAAATTGACCTTGTAATGCATAAGATAACTGAGATCTTTGTTAAGTCCCTGGTGATAGGTACAAAACTCAAAAATGAATTCCATTTCAGATGTCTCCCTTTGTAATCTGGTGTTCAAATCTCTTTGTTTTAAAACACAGGCCATTGAGTCATCAACAGTGTGTCCTGCCAAGCTGAAATGGTCACTTACTGGTTTATGTATATTCAAATTCCTAAAGTCTGATTTGTGTCCATTCATTCTCTGGTGAACTGATTGTCCAGTTTGTCCAATGTACATGGCAGAGGGGCATTGTTGGTACATGATGGCATATATCACATTAGTGGAAGAGCAGGAATATGAGCCCCTGATTGTGTGACTGACGCAGTTAGGTCCAGTGATGGTGGGTTTTTATCAGTATGTAAGCTTACTAAAAAATCCTCTCCAGCTCATTACTGACAATCTACAACCATATTAGAACATGGTGTTTCACTCTCACAGGCCCTAGGTGACAGGCCAATTCTTTCCTTACAGACTGCTGCTCAACCTCAAGACAATTCTCACTAGCAACCACATGCCATACCACAGAAATATGTTTGCATATTTAGAAAAAAATATTGTAATGTCACTTGTTTTGGTCAACTCTCACCCTTTTTTAATATAATATCACTGTTTTAGTAAGATGTGTATTTCTCTTCAGACTGCACAAAACATGAAATTTAAGTAGTTTCTCAGATGGAAGGAGAAAACAGAATAAGATAATTTTGTCACAGAGTTGGAATGAGACATAGGCAGTTCTTTCATTTACTCTGAACTAGAGGCTCAGATGTGTAGGTGGACTTGTAAGACACTTATTTGACATGGGAATGTGTTCCATGAGATGCAAAACATTCTTTTTCACCTGAGGTGATAGAATTCCCTCTAGCTTCATTCCACATTTTCATTTAGAAAAATAAAGAGATATTGACTTCACTTCTAGAAACAGGTCCTGAATTAAATTGTGCTACATAATTTAGTTAAAACAGAAAATAACCAAGGGAAACATTGTGAAGTGTAGCAGTGGCATACTCAGTGATATCTGAGAAACATCACTTTGATGTCTGATTTAGTGATATCATCTAGGTGTACAATGAGCTGGGACACTCTCTCATAGAACTGTATATGTATCCTTGCCTGGGACAGGTTGAGACTTGTTGTCAAAAAGACATTTCATTCTCACTAGTCTATAGAAATATATGCACAATTGCTAAAATATCAGAATGTAGAATTAAATCTGATGGCTGTGCTATTTCCATAGGGCAGAAATTCTGATATCACCAGAGACAAAATGCACTATTCCGACTGCATTAACAGCTTGCCAAAGAAGGTGAGATATGCATAGATATGGTGAGAAGGAGAGACTTCAATATAAAGAAATTAGTCCTAAATTGAAGCTGCTAACAATAGTCTATGTGTAGAGCTGAAAACAGCTGGAAGAAATAAAGCAACGAATAAACATTATTTGTTAAACTGATGGTTGGGATTTGACTTTCAATTGCTCTCTTTGTTTGTATTCCCCTTTCACAAATGTTCTAGTGAACACATTTGCTGAGAGGAATGCTTTCAGAAAATGTATTGTATACAAATGTGACAGGATAGCCTCAAAAATTAATTTTGAATGTGCAATCCCAAGGTGTCACAGAGGAATTCTACATATCCACAAAATATAAAAAATTGAATTTTTTGTATTATAAATGTGTGTATCTGCAAAGCTTTGCTCATTGGACTAATCCATATTTACCCATATAGATACTGTTATAAGTCCAAGATATCTGAAAGTACCAGGGAGATAGTCTCACATTTTTGGTATTAATTTTTGGTAAAATTAATTCACTTATTACAAACTCTTCGTATTAAAATTCTGAAGTTGGGGACTTGAAATCTATCTCAGTCTGTCTATGGGTTTTAAGCATATCAAAAGAATTGCTTTGAACCTGGTAGTTTAAGGAGTTAGGGTAGATGAGATATTGGCAGATATTATTTTCCATCTGTCGTGTCATGAAGGATTATTGTAGCAAATGGAGCCTACCCAGGCAGTGAGATTATTATTCACTTACCAAGATTCATCTATAAAATGAAACAAAACAACCAAAGTAATGGACTCATAAAAGTACCTAATTGTTTCTTCCAAATCCTCAAACAATTTACTACGGGTTGAACCTTTCTAGTCTGGCACCGTCAGGATCTGAGGCTCTTAGAAGACATTTAGGGGAAAATTGCAGCTAAACAACAGCACCAAACAATAAGAGCCAGGACTGGTGGCTATAAACAAGCTTTATGGGACCATGGGAAACTTGGCCACACCCATACTAAGTGGTCATACAGCTAACTAAAATCATGCTGGATTATGGAGTTTGCCATATGAGAGATTTCAGGATTAGAGAAGTTTAACCTGTATCAGCACAGTAAATTTTGATTGTCTGAGGATGGATTTGGAGATATATCTGTGTCTTAGAACTGGAAGAGACCTTCAGAGGTCATCAAGTCCAGTTGCCTGCACTCACAGCAGGACCTATCACCATCCCTGATAGATTTTTTTGAATGTATTTGCCTCATATCCCTAAATGGCCCCCCTCAAGGATTGAGCTCATAACATTGGGTTTAGCAGGCAAATGCTCAAACCACTGAGCGGCCCAGTAGTGAAATGAGTCTTGTCTATGGTGATGATCCAGTTGGTGGTCAGCTGCTATTGTTTTGCAAACTATCAGTGTCCGTTACACATTAATGTCGGCAGCTCAGTAGAGTATACCCCTATTTTATTTACCTTAGCTATTTCCTCTGTTTCAGATTGACCGAAGTAATCTGCCTAAGATATCCCTCCATGGCTCATCAGAAGCCAGAGTTCCGAAGGTGACAATATAGCTGTTTGACAGCTTCTGATGGAACTTGTAGACACTGTGGGAATTTCCATAACTGTAAAATGTTTAGGCAGAGAATTTCACATTTTAGGAAACAATTCTCTTTTTCACACATTAGTGAAAAATATTTATTTTCAACAATTTGTCCAGCTTTACTAATTACAAGCCAAGTTGGTCCAAACAAACAAACAAACAAGAAAAAAAAACAGGTCTAACAGATGCTTGTAGTGACATTTGTCAGAATTGATTCTGAAGTACCAGCTTCGTTCACTGTTCTAGTTATTAGCTGAATTTAAGCAAGTGACTTTGGGATTCAAACAGTTCTATTCGTAGGTCACAGAGATGGCTCACTTTGAATAAGCTGAGTTATGTAGTGTATACTTTTTCTGGCATGGCTTGCTCTTCTTTCTGAGCCAGAAGGTCATGAGTTCGAATCATGCACAAGGTTTTAAGCTCATCCATGTTTATTAGTAACACTTGAGATTCCCATGGAAAATTAAGTAGAAATGTTATTGTTAGGCATTTGCTCCCTGAGGTGAGCTAAGGGAAGTGAAACCAGGAGGAGGCAGAGAGGAAAGGAGGGAGAGGATGTCTGTGAAATCTCTATTTTTCCGTGTATGCACACACCCAGATGGGATTGTGAGAACCAAAGCCAGAGCTGTAGTGAGTGTGTATGTTCAGAGGTATAGTATGCTCCAGTCAGAGTGACTGGAAGCGGTATCCTTGCACAATGCTGAGGCACACAAAGTGCCTCCAGTGCACTGCCAAATGAAGCATGTTTAGGAGGGGCTCTTGCACCATCCTGTTCAAAATGATCCCTACCCATGCTGAGCTGAAACTGCACAGCCTGGCTTCAGACCCCTTGGCCTGCCCTGCAACAGTCTCTTGTGGGTACGTACTAGGTACTGTGATGTTCAGGAAGCTGTTTGTGCAGCTGCGTAAAGATACAAGGGTAGTCAGCAAGACCTCTGTCTGTTTTTCTCTCTCCTTCTCTTCCTCCCCACAGGCAGTTATGCAAAGGTAACCACAACTGGTCCTGTGCATGCATCCATTTTCTCTTTATCATTTGCTACTTTATTTGAATTCCGTAATTTGTTTTTATTTTATTTACTATTTTATAATGGAATTTCTTAGGCAGATGAATATTTCATAAACGAATTGCATTTAAATATTTAAAAATGTTTGGTTTGCTGTTTCAGTAAACAATTTAATCAGCACAGTAACATAGTCCAGAGTGCTTGTTTGGGGACCAGCGCGCGCACACACACACACACACACACACACTCACCATATGCTAACACCGGGGTTCTCAGACATAGTGGATCACACTTGAACAGGGAGTGTGTGTTGTGGAACACTTCCCCTCTCTTTCACAATTCTATGGGCCACTTGTTGCAATGTCCAACATCCTCGTCGTATCATACCAGTGGCAACCCAAAAGCTGCTTGTATAGAAAAAAAAATACTGGTCTCTGAGGGAAGCTTTTGTTTCCTCTCCCCCTCTTGTTAAGTATCAGTGGACCCTGGAAGATGCCCCAAGTGCAACTTCTCCTCTTTATTTCCAACTGCTTCTACAAGTATCCAGGATCTGGCATCTGGATGCTTTTTGAAGCAGCTGGAACATGGGTAGAGCCAATTGTCTTACACATCACCAGCAAGCGCTCCACAGACTGGTGATGACAGGTGACCCTGCCCCCTTTTTTCCCCTTCCTCCCCACCACTATATAATGCCTGGATTCTTATTATCTACTCCAATCTGAAATGGGTAAAAATATATATATATATATATATATATATATATATATATATATATATATATATATAAAATAGGAGGTACATATCTCCTAGAACTGGAAGGGGTCTCAGGAGGTCATCTAGTTCAGTCTCGTGCCCTCTTGGCAGGACCAAGCACCATCTCTGGCATCTATTTGCCCCAGTCACTAAATGGCCTCCTCAAGGATTGAGCTCACAATGCCAGGCTTAGCTGGCCACTGAGCTATCCCTTCCCCCATGGTCTTGGCTCCCAAAGCTTGTTACCTAATAAATAAGTTTGCTAGTCTTTAAGGTGCTACAGGACTGCTTGGTTTTTAGTCTTTAAGGTGCTACAGACTAACACAGCTACTTCTCTGAGACGATCAGTGATGACCCATGCACTACCATTTTATAACTATGGTCATGCTGCAGTTCTCTCAGATAGTTTGGTTCACCATGGACCTAAAGCGAACAACTTAGAACTTGACCCTGCTGAGGCAGATTAGTGCTCAAAGAGTACATGCATTTACTGAAGGATGCATACACTGCCATGTATCGTTTCTTATATAACATTACAACTAGTGTGAGGATGAGTTGGTTCTAGGCCAGCAATAAGGTGAGGGATATTGTTAAGAGTGGCTATCTCTTGGGTTGGCATGTGTTAAACTGAGATCTTGGGGACTGTCCTGGTGGAAAATGATAGAACTTGTGACATTTTTCAAAGAAGGACCAAGCCTTTGTGAGTGCTGAAGATGCCCAATCGTAGTAACAGCTGCTGTAGTTTCTAACATAGCCAATTGCTATGTTAAGTGTTGTGACATACATGGCAAACGAACGGTGCTATATTAAACCAAACTCTTTTCTTCTGTTAGAATGGGTGGGCTGGATTTTGCTGGTACACATTAAAACTTCAGTTCATGAAGACTGAGGTTGCCTCTACACTATGAGATAAAATTGAATGTATTTATATTGATTTTCTAATACTGGAATTTGTAAGTTCGATTTTGACCATCCTCACTTCCACCATGCTCCCCACAAAGTTGAGTCATTGCTGCCGCACACAAATTGACTAACGTCGACTTTTGCAGCAGTGCACCGTGGAAAGTTATCCCACAGTTTCCTCATCCCCGTAGCATTTGGGGGGATGCTCGCTGGTCTTGACGTCATCTTCCCCCCCTGCATTTTCCTCATTCTCCTCCTGATCCCTGAAAATATATCAATCCCTGAAAATAATGCAGAGACCCTTCTTGTTTCCCCCCACATTACATTGCCAACACGGGAGCAGTGACTGTCTTCTTAACTGTCCATCCACTTGTCCCACTTCCCACCATTGCAGGGACAAGTGCAGGGGCCTGAACTGTTTTTTAAAGTGAGAAGGAAGAGGATAGGAAAGTGTAGGAAAAAGAATTTTTGGTTTTCCCCCCACGGCGTCAGCATAAAGGCAGGAGTGCAGTGGGGGGCCAGGAGAAGTGGTCCTTTTCCGGCAGCAGCAAGCCCCTTCGCCACTGCGGGAGACTTTTCCTCAGTGGCAGCAAGCCACAGTATAGGCCAGTGGGGGTCAGTAGCTGGGGGGCCAGTTGCGGTGGTCCTTCCCCATGGCAGCAGCAAAGCCCTCAGTATTTTAACTACCGGGGGTGGGGAGACTTTCACACAGTGGCAGCAAAGCCCAGAATATCTTTCCCGCCCTTGGAGCCTTAAACATGCGACTGGCAGCATGGTCAGCACCAACTGGCAGGCACAAACTTTTATTGGGTTGGGTTGGGGGCTACCCCCATGATGTGGCTGAGTGCAGGAAAGACCCAGATTGTATGGTGCCTGTGGGGGAGGGAAGGAAGTTCGCAAGCAAATGTAAACTGCTGAGAAGAAGTTTCTCGATGTGTTCTGCAAGCATGACTCTCAGCATAGCCTTGATAACATGTGGTACAGTGGGGGAGAGGCTGGCACCAGGCAGGGGTTGGTGCCAGGCAGCGCAGAAGAAAATAGCAAGTATGCAGACAGAGCTGTAAACTCCCTGCCATTTAAAGGGATAGATGCACTCACACTGCTAGTAGCATAGAAAGAAAGAAGCCATTTCTCAGGCTGTCATACTAACATGAGCCCACAGCTAAAGACTTGCTGTTCCTGCTTGGACATTCAGGCTCTTCCTGTTACTGGAGAGCAGCAGCCAGAGTGGAGCACTGACAGGGGTATTATGGGTACATACGGGACACCTCTGGAGGCTAATAAATTCGCTTTTAAGATGTGGTGCTTCCACGCTTGCCTTTAATCGAACTTCTGAATTAAATTGAATTTATCTCATAATGTAGATGCAGCCTGAGTGTATAATAAAATTAGCAACTGCTTGTCCAGAGCACGGGTAAAGCAATAGTATATCCCACCTGTATTAATTAGTACATTTTTAAATTATTAGTTGGTCCCCCATTACCATTTGGTTGCTAGTTTAGAAAGCTCACAGAATTACTAGAATTTCATAGGAATTTGGGTTTTTAACTTGACTTAATACCATAAACAAAGGGGGAGAGAACAGATGATTTATAGCCAACTCAACTGAAATCAGCTTCCTGTTAAAATGAAAAGAAAATACATTGAGTTATTAGCAGGGTAAACCATAGCCATCTGGGTTAATACTTGTGGCAGCTATAAAGCAGCCACACTATACATCCTTGGTTTATCCTTCCTGTTTCCTCACTTATCAAATATTTATTGTTGACAATGGACAGTTCTGTTTGCACACAATGAAATTGGTTAATGAGATAGTTAGGTTTACTTCTGTTATTGAGGGTGAGTGCTGATGGCATGAATAATTTCCTGTTTTTATAAGTGGGAATTTAATTATTGATGCTTCATTTAGGGAATGATAAAGGTGTTAGTTAGCTATGTAGAGCTACAACTGTAGGGTGGTAGTGGCAGCCAAGATGATTGTTTGTAGTTGAAGGACCAATTCTACCCTCTGCTATAGAGTGGATTCATTGAGTTACACTTTGCACTAGAGACTTATGTCTGGATAATGATGTCATTCAAGAGTGTGGAAAATTCAAAGTGCCAGGTGAGGCAGTCCTACCAAACTCCTGGTGCAGACAGAGCTTTGTTGAAGGGAGGACTTCTCTTATCACAGGTTTTTAAGTCCCAGCTTGACAAGGTCCTGGCTGGGATGACTTAGATGGGATTGATCCTGCTTGAAGCAAGGGGCTGGACTTGATGACCTACTGAGGTCCCTTCCAGCCCCAGGATTCTGTGATTCTATCAATACAGCTACCACGTCTCAGGAGGTGGAATAGCTATTTCAACCGGAGAAGCCCTCCTATCAGAGTAGCTAGCATCACCAGGAAGCAATAGATTGCCACAGCTGGCTCAGTGCAGTTGTGCTGGTCTAGTGCTGGAAGTGCAGAGAAGCCTACCTGTTATATTTCTGTTGTGTGAATAGTGCAGAGTTTGACTTGATGACTTCATAATATAAACTCAGCCAATGGGTGTGCAAGATCTAGTGTTTTTTAGCAGCCTGCAGTGATCATGTTTTGCTCAGCCAAGAAAAATAATGTAAAAAAGTGGGGAGTGAATCACTGTTATTATGTAAAAACCATTATTATAGTAAGGAATTGCATATAAAAAGTTTCTTAGGTATTAAGCATAGGTAGTATGTTTTATTGAAGTGCTAACATACTGTAAGGGACCATGGTGAAAAAAAGGAATCAGGAGGCATGGGTTCTAATCTCATCTCTACCACAGATCTCATGTGTGACATTGGGCAAGTCATGTCACTCCTCTGTGCTTCTATTTCCCTTCCCAAGATTTAGAGCTCTAGCATTTTAGTGGTTAGCACACAGTAATTATAAGGCAGTACAGCAGACAGATATGTCGAGGTTGTGAGTTTATGCCTTTCCTGGAGCACTGCTTTTATTTCACCAGGAGGGTGGTGAAGTACTGGAAAAGTTTACCTAGAGAGGTAGTGGACTTTCCATCCCTAGAGGTTTTTAAGTCCCGACTTGACAAAGTCCTGGCCGGGATGATTTAGTTAGGGTTGGTCCTGCTTTGGCAGAGGACTGGACTTGAGGGCATCTTGAGGTCTCTTCCAGCCTGAGGATTCTATGATCAGGGAATCTTGGTCACACTGTGTTTCTGCTTTCTTAAGCATAACCTGACCTCTCATATTAGAGCAGATTGCTGTGGGTTAAATGTCACATGCTGAATTTTGGACTATTAGAGTAGGAGGAATAATGCATTTGCTCTTACTGTAAGTAGATATGCATTACTTTTTTCCATTTCACTGAAACCACAACTGGTGCTACACACACCTAGATTGCATGGCAAGGTAGCAGACATATAATGTCGTACATTTGTTTTAAAACATACCCACTGGGAGCCACAGTCTCATAATAAATTGCTCATATTTTCAGAAATGACTCTGGATTTCAGGTGCCTCACAGTTTAGGATGCAAAACTTGGAGCACCCTAAAGGGTCTCAGCACTTTTGCATATGAGGTCTCTCCAAGGTGCCTTAAGTTGGACAACCAAAAACTTGAGGCATCACTCATTATTTCAGAAGATACAGGTGATATATTCCAAATACAAATCAAATATTAATTCTGTTTTTCATGTTTCAATAGAAGACAGGCTACATCAGTGCTCAGCAACCTTTATCACCTCAAGGCACACTTCAACACTGCTTCTAATTTCATGGCATACCCAACATATATAACCCAATCCCTCTCCCTTCCCCCAAGAGACAGGCACTCCCAGCCCTTCCCCCACTCTAACTTGATGCGGGCGACTCACCAGAGCCACCGCTGCCACTGGCACCACGCACTTCTCTCGCCAGGCAGTGGGTGTGTTTGCAGAACGATGGATGGCACTCCCAGTGCATGCCTCCGAGGCACATTAAATGCTGCTTCATGGTACACCAGTGTGCCATGGCACACCGGTTGCGGCGCATTGGTCTACATGGCAAAAGGAAGTTAGAATTCAGTTCTAGAATTCAAACACTTGGTAGACAATCTATCACACCACATTTAAGAAGTCAAAGGGGAACCAGTTCTACCCAATCAACACATTGTTTGTAATCTCTTTACTCCATGCTCTCTCACACAGTGAAGTCAGCTGATCAAATCATCAATAGGCTAAAGAGTCCCTCTTTCTTTCCCTCCTCTAAGCCCTTCTGTCATGGGAGGGAAAGTCTTCAGCTATGTCTACTAGTTCTCACATGCAGTGAGCCATTTTCCTTAGGGAGTAGGCAGAAATGTGTGTTCAGTTAAGAACACAATGAAAATCCCTTCACCCCAAGCTAGAGTTAATAAATCCCACATCACAATTTTAGAACCTTCTTCTTTGCTCTCTGCACGTGGGGTGATGTGGAGCGGCTGTCACTAACAGTTATGCACTGTATTCTGGATGATCAAGTACAGAAAAGATCAATAATGCACAAATAAGAAAAAGGGAAAAGACCTCAGCCCAATTATTTTCTCTACAAAATACTTTGTGACAACAGCAGCAGCCCCCAAAGGGCAGCATGTAACAACAGAACCTAATTAGAATGATTTCAGTGTAATCATTAACTAGCATCTAACACCTACGAGAATATTTCTGTTTAAACTAAAACATGACCTGCATGGCGGAGAGGCCTTGTAAACTGTCTGTGAAATAAAAAATGTGACAGTAAAGGTCAGAGCAGTGCTCATTTGAATTTCAAGCAGGAGGCAAGACTCTGCAGTCAGGCATGTACAGCAAGAGTGGTGGATCTTTTCTTGTGCTTTCCTTGCCAACAGCAGCAGTTGGAGAAATCCTCCAGGACTAATTACTAAGGCTGCAATACAAGTATTATTCTTTTATCTCTTTCCCCAATCTGTTGAAATGCTAGGATCTTAATTATATTGTGTCAAAGATCTGGTTTCATTTGTTTTTTTGTTGTCATGTAAGTGAAGGTCATGACTGAAGAAGGCAAAGTGGCACCTTACATCTTGCTCCAGCCACCTGCTGACAGTTTTCCTCCACATTCCTTCTGATCACGTCTCCTTGCCAGTAGAGCAGGGGAAGCTTTACTAATAAACTTTCCTCCCAGCAAGATTGCTACTAACACATTGCCTTCTGCTGGGCCACGTAACAGCAGCTATCACATCAGCGAGATTCAGCTTGATTTGTAGGTCTCCAGTGAAATTTAAGAAGGGAAAACTATAAAATGTTCAGGGAAAAAGAAGTATGAAAACATTTTTAAGGAAATAATTTAAAAATCAGAAACAGACTTCATAATAAAAAAGTTGGGAGGGATGTTTTTATTTATTCATTTTAAAACATCGCAAAGAGCTCTGTTAGCAGCATTTATCTGCTCACAAAAAAGTACAACACAGAAAACAAGAGCATTGAATTCATTTCCTATTTCCTTTTAAAGTGCTACAGACAGCTGTTTGCACTTCTGGGAATTTATCAACCTGTAACATTTATTACATAAACCTTCTCACACAAAATCTACCTATTTTTCCTACCGTCTATCGTCTCCAATTTTTCATTTTTCTTCCACATATGCTCAGATCTGTATTCCTCCTTTCCCCCTTAAATTTATTTTCCCACTCACTTCATCTCTTTTAAGTTTTCCTCTTCCAGTTTTGGCTAAACCTCAGCTCTTTTCTATCCTTACTCTTTTGGTACTTTGAATTGGATTTAGTGTTCGTGGAGTGATTTGACGTCTCTGGACACTGAAGTCCTTAGTTTATCTACAGAAAGAGAATTAGTACAGCACAGAGTTGGTGCATGTTTCTTCCACCTCCTTTGCCCACCAGGACACATTGACATCACTGTACCTCAGGCTTGACTTCAAGGGAGTATCTTTATGTTGTATATGTGCTAAATTATGGTTTATTTTTCTTTCGAAGAACTAGTCACAGGAAGATACAAAATGTAAACAGGTACACAGACTATACAGGGAAATTATTATTTATTTTTATTATGGAAGCACGTAAGGTTCCCAATAACAAAGCCAGACCCCAATCATAGATTCAGCTCAAGGCTGTGGACATACACAGAATATATAGACTGTCCTTACCTTGAGGAATTTGCAATTTATTTAAACAGAAAATAACAGAAGGGTATTAAAAGTCCTTCTTTTTTTTTTTTTTTTTTTACTATTTGTTGAAAATCACACTGACTTTTGTCATGTGGGACCGTAAGTTTTGGACCTGAGGACTTCTACACAAGAAAGTTATTCAGGAATAATGTAGGGATGGTAATTTAAAATAGAATAGTTGTTGCGGAATAACTCTGTAGTTGCTTGCTCTTATTCTGGAATAAAAGCGCCTTTTTCTGGTTTAGCTTAATCCACTTCCAAAGTGTAGACAAGCCCTCAGAAAATGTGTGTGGTGATTGTCTGTCTGCAGGCCCTCCCTGCAGATAGGGGCTTTAGGTTTATTTTGTTGTTTATAAATGACAATTAGAGGAAACCAGTGATTAGTTTCCATTGGAATTCTCAAGAAGAGAGTGAGGTGGTAGCAACATGAGCCACGGAAAATTCTAAGTTTCAGGGGAGATTTTTATTTTAAAATTGGCCTTGTGTGAATGTGACTCTAACAGTCTGAATGTATATATGTGTGTCTGAATGAATAACTCTTATAATGTACACCAAAAACACCCGGGCTGTGGCTACGCTAATTTTTTTGAGGAGGAAGGTTGCTTTCAAAAGCGGGGTTTCCTTTCAAATGAACATCATCTACTCTGCTGTTTTGGCTTTTGAAATCAGCTCTTCCAGACTTGAGATTCTGTGTGAGTATGTAAATGAGACCTGAGATATTTACATCCTTGCCTCATTTGCATTTCTGATCGGTGGCACTTGCACGCCCCTTCCGAAAGGGAGGAGCAGTTTAGCCATAGCCCTTTGCTGCTCAAGAATCAGTTTTCTTGTTGTTCAGGCAGAACATTCCTCCCTGGATGTGAAGTATTTTCTAAAGGTCAGGCCAGCGTGGTTCTGTTGCTCAGAGTCAGGATTTAGAAAATGTTTTGATACAGAGGCCTCCTCCTTGGTGTTTCCTTATGGTATTGTGTCAGATGCAGACTGCAGCAGGCAGGGTTGTGGAGGCTGATGGAATCACTATTATCCACCTATCCTCAGTCTTGAGAGGAAGAATTTCTCTCACTTCATGCATCTGCTCAGGGCCTGGTCCATTTATTCCATGGGATGTTTAAAGCCATATCACTAGGAGCTGTGAAATGATACAGCTCCATTGAAGTCAGTGGAGTTTTAGCAATTTGCATCAGTCAAATATCTTGCCTCTCTAATCTCCTGTGTGAAGTAAGAATCCAAATAATCTGAGATGCAGTCACTCAGTATGTGTAATACTGTGCACATTCCCTGCTGCAGTTTTTCAATAGCTGGTCATGATATCCTTAATGATGTATTATAGTTTTGGATGTAGTATCTGGTTTTTATGGATCACATAGGAGCATGAAAATTCATAAAGAAAAATTATATTGTATTTCAAAAGATTCTGAGTGTGCTGGTTTGTAACCTCACTATAGTATTTCAGCCACGACATATCTTATTGCTCAGAGAAAGCATTACATTAGTGACATTTCGCAATTCATTTTAGTCACTTTATTATTTGCACAAGAATTCATTTTCTTAGTTTACTGATAATTTTTCTTGCTCTGTTTTAACATTTTCTGTCACCACTTATTCTCCAGTACTTGGATATAGTAGAGATACTATGCAAGGCCAGATTCTGGTCTGGAGTAAAACTGAAGCAAATTTATGTAAATATATTGAATTATTTCAGATTTTTCTCAGAGTAATTAAACCTGGTTCAAAGCATGTTCTCAAGGTGCATAGTTTTGTTCAATATTTGAAAAGTAAATAGAAGACGAGCTTGGAGAGTAAAAGTTAAGAATAGGATCTGAAAGTTTCTAGAATTAGAGGGTCTTTGTTTCTGGGGTTTTAGTTCTATTATAAATATGGGCCTAGACGCTTAGTTCTGGATCTGGGTTCTTTGAAAGCTTTGGGGAATTTGGATCAAAGTTTCGGACCCAAACTGATTTTCCTACCAAATGGTTTAAGATGATTAGCAATCTTCACCTGTATTTCTCTGGCTATGGTTATAGTACAGCGCTCTGTCAACAGAAATCACTGTTGGAAGAGATTTCCTGACAAAGCTTCTATCAGAAGGGTGCAGCCACACCCAGAAAGCAGATTGAAAGAGTGCTCCGCTCTGTTGACAGAGCAGCCGGACTGCCCGACTGCTCTCTTGACAAAACAGGCATCCGGAAGCAAAGCAGACAGGGCTGCCCATTGTTCTGGATGCCTTCTCTATTGAAAGAAGGACCCCCAGAGCATCTACTCAGCTTTTTGTGTCGACGGCAGAGTTATGCCTCAAGGCTGAGAGGCAGAACACTGCTGGCAAAAGTGCTGAGTTTTGTTGCCAAACTACTGACAAAACACATTTTGTGTGTGTGCGCTCCCTGAGTTTAGTTGACAAAACTGGGGTTTTGTCAGCAAAACTCACTAGTATAACCGTAGTCTGCGGCTACGCCTACACTAGAAAGTTTTGTAGATAAAACTGTGATGTTTATCAATAAAATTTGTGGAGCATCTATACACAAAATGCATTTTGTCGACAGAAACTGTTGACAAATATGTTGTGTAGATGCTCTGGGGGACCTTTGTCGACAGAGCGGATCAAAAGATCCATCCGCTTTTATGTGTAGACATGATCCGTTGACAGACGTTTTGTTAGAACATCTCTTCTGACAGTAATTTCTGTAGACAAATACTTCTAGTGTAGAATAACAACAAGCTGTACACTCACACCAAAATGCAAGTCTACAGAGCCTGCATCCTCAGCACCCTCCTTTATGGCAGCGAGACAGCGAGACCCTTATGCCCGCCAGGAAAAGAGGCTGAACATCTTCCACTTGTGCTGCCTCAGGCGCATCCTTGGAATACCATGGAAGGACAGAGTGACCAACACCGCCGTCCTTGAGCAAGCTGGAATCCCAACCATGCACACCCTCCTCAGGCAGCGTTGGCTCCGCTGGCTTGGCCACGTCCACAGGATGAATGATGGAAGGATTCCAAAAGGCATCCTGTATGGTGAGCTAGCCTCTGGCAAAAGACCTCCCGGACGCCCCCAGTTGCGCTACAAAGATGTCTGCAAGAGAGACCTCAGAGAGGTAGACATTGAGCTGGACAACTGGGAAGAACTAGCAGACGACCGCAGCAGATGGAGGCAGGGGTTACACAAGGGCCTTCAGAAGGGCGAGATGAGGATCAGACAGCTAGCAGAGGAGAAGCGAGCGCACAGAAAGCACAATAAGGACTTGCCAGACACCCACCACATCTGCAAGAGATGCAGCAAGGACTGTCACTCTTGTGTGGGTCTTCATAGTCACAGTAGACGCTGTAAATGAAGTCCTCAATTGAAACTATAAAGGGCACAATCCATAGTCTATGCAGACTGAAGGATGCCTACTACTACTACTAGACATAGCTTAATGTTGTTTTCTTTTATTTATTAGTTTGTATGCTTTTTCAAAATGTACAGGTTTGACAGCACTGGGAACATCTGTGTAAAAGTGGTGAAGATTATTTTGTGTAAAAATTCACTTGATTTGTCAGGTTTGGGGATCTGGGGGGAGATTGTTGCACAATGAAATTTATTTTGGGTTAAAGGTACATTTACAAATTGCTGAACAGCCTTTTTTAAATATGGAGAATTAATAATTAATAACAATAATAAAAAGAAAGCAAGTTCTGGCCTGAGACTAATTGTATTTTGCCTGTAAGGATTCATAAGGAAAGCCTTCCTGTTTCATCGTAATGCTTTAATGGTTGGTCAGCTGAATTCACGTGGTCCTCTCATGCAACATATGACTGAGTGAGCAGAGATGGGTGGGCCCTCCAGAGTCTGAGATTGCAATAACCTCCCTAACTATTATCATGCAAATTGAATTGCTTTGACAGCTTTACTCTGAAAGAGAAGAGTTTTAGCCACTGCTACTGTTTTTAATCAATTTGGATCAAAATTCTACTTCATAAACACACAAGTATCTTGTTCTCAGTAGAGCTACTCACGTGGACATGGCAAGGCAGATTTGGTCATTGTGTCTCATACACATATGTTCCATTCAGCCCATATGAAAAAGTGCTATGAAGTATAAAAGCGATGAAACTAATAGGGTGCTCTAAAAATACCCAGAAATCCAGAATTTAATAAGGAATGGTATCTTTTTTTGGGATTTTTGAAAACCATCTTACAGAGTTTTACAAGAAAGATTCAGTGAGCTTTGGATAAGGCCCATAATTCTTTATTGAATTATATGATAGTTACTGAAATGGACCCTCCTCAGATACAATAGAAATAGATGCATTCCAGTCAGCCACATGTGCATGTGGTGGGCGTGGAACTCTGTAGTGTGGCCTTCCACAATCTAGACCTGTTTCTTCCCTCACAATGATGAAAATTAATTTCACAGTGGACTATGTAAGTCACAGTAAAACAATTACTCGCAACGGAATATGACTCATCTGGTATCAATGGAATTATATCAGTGTGTCACTGTGAAGAGAATCCAGCCTTAGATGATTAGATAGAGAACAACACTCAGAAGGTCCTATGCTACTTCTGTTGTTGCATGGAATGCCACTGTTATCCATACATATTGTCATTAATTTCCACATTTGGATCCTTAAAGTTAGGCTAATAATTCTTGAGCCACTGAAATAAAAGTGGCCTCATTTTCAGAGATGTTGAGCACCCATGAATCCTATTGACAGGAAAAGAAATGGCCCCATACTGATGTGTTTAAGACTGTGAGGTAAGGATTCAAAAGTCAGAGGGGCCCCTCATTATAGGAGAGTGGGACTGAACTGCAGGGACAGTGAGTGAGTTGCAGGCTGAAATGACTCCATGCTGGGGTTTCTGTTTTTTAGTGCATAAATAAGAGCAATATGATTGTTAAATACAAGCTCTCACTGATTTTGTGTAAACAACTGCATCTTTGAAAATTGGACCACTTTTACTCTTATACCTAAGTATGGATTTAGGCACCCAACTTCAGTTATTACATTTGATAATTTTGGCTCTCAGTGCAAGCAGAAAGCTAGGCTATCACATGTGCTCACTTTCTGCATTGAAACAACACATCAGAATAATTAGGTACTATATATTTGCAAAAATGTGAGCACCTTATAAAAATCAGTTGAACATATAGTGATGCCACACTGCTTTTAATAATACTTTCTAAATTTCGGGCATTTTTGCATTTCTTTTAATCATAGCTTATTTTAAGCACACAGAGTGGCTAATGGCCACAGTCTTTGTCATTAGTCATATCAAAATGTAGACATAAGAAACCACCAAACCAACTCTTTCCTTTCTTCCCTTTCTAACATTCCACGTCTCCTGGATTAACAGAGTCTTGTGGTAAAGGAAATTGATTTTTCACTCCAAAGCAGGCCATTATAATAAAGGTTTCAAATTATTTGGTCCTCCCATTTGCGAAATATAGACTTCACTTTAATCTTTTCTGCATTACTAGCAGTAAAAACAAAACAAGACAAACCAAAACAAAAACCCTAAACAAACAAACGAAAAACAAAGACAAAAATCATCCTCATAATGTGTGGAAAATATTTTTTTTCAACCTGTCCTCTGACAAGTACCATTTCTACTCCATGCTTTCCTGCTCCAACACTGGATAACCAGACAAGCTAGTACAGTTTGAACCTCTTTAATCCAGTACTCCCTTATCCGGGAACCTGCGTAATCCAGCATGATTTTAATTAGCTGGATATCCATTTATCATGGTCATGACCAAGTTTCCCGTGGTCCTATAAAGTTTATTTACAGCCACCAGTCCTGGGTCTCAGTGTTCTGTGCTGTTATTTAGCTCTGATTTTTCCCCTAGCTGCTTTCTAAGAGCTAGTAAGCAGTAAGTTTCCCAGTTTCCCAGTAAGCAGTGGAAGTGTTGGTATTGCTGCTGGACAATATTGACCTCCCATGGTTTGGCAAGTTCTCTTGTTTGGCATGGGTCAGGTCCCAAGGGCGCCAGACTAGAGAGGCTTAACTTCTATTCAGCATGTAAGATGCCATATTTGTCTTTGTTACATTACAATGACAAAGTTAAGAAATGTAACAGAGGATGGGCTGTCAGTAATCAGTGTTAACAACTTCTGTCTCTAGAATCAAAAGCTTCTTGTTAATTTAGTCCTTTCATAATCAGTTGAAGAGTGATGTGCGTATTAGCTTTGTTCTGATGTTCATTCAGCAAAGGAGGAACTCAGTCTCATATTAGGATATCATAGGGATCCTGAATATTCTTGGCTCAGGATTCTGACCCAGAAGTCCACACAGGATGGCATCAAATAATCTTTTTCTCTTACACTTTAGCTCGTGAAAGTGAATGGACAATTAGGCCCAGAAACTTTTTTTTTGAAAAAAGGTGAAGTGTTCCACGCCAACTCAAGGCAGTGGGATATTTTCCTCAGAAGAGGAGTGGATTGGGACTAGAACTTTTCACGACAAAACTGCTGCAAAGATACATTAATAGAAAGACACAGCTTTTTTTTATGGAGTGTATTTGCCATTTTAAACAAGTTTTACAATATCTTGTTTTAGAATTACATTCAGCTCCTATAATCTTTATTAAAGCAGTAAGAATGACAGGATTAAATTGCAAACTGGGACTGTTCTTCTATTTTTGTTTTTAAGTTTTATTTAACTCTGTAATTAGAGCTGGAAGAATAGTATAAAATAAGTGAGCAAATAATTTATTTGAAAAATATTGATGAAAATATTATTCTACCAGCTCTAGTTTTGTGTCTTAAACCCAACTGACTTATAACAATATATTAAAAAAGGACAATGTATATCTAAAGTTACTTGAAGACTTGTTATGAAAAGACAGACTTTTTGTACTGTTTACTTGAGCTCTATAGAACTACAGTTGTATATGAAAATTAAATAACACTAAAAATATAGTAACAGAGAGGGAGCCCCACTAGTCTATAACCTATCAAAACAAAAAGCAGTCAAGTAGCACTTTAAAGACTAGCAAAATAATTTATTAGGTGAGCTTTCATGGGACAGACCAACTTCTTCAGACCATAGCCATACCAGAACAGACTCAATATTTAAGGCACAGAGAGCCAAAAACAGTAATCAAAGAGGACAAATCAGAAAAAAAAATGATCAAGGTGAGCAATTCAGAGAGTGGAGGGGTGAGGGGGGAAGGTCAAGAATTAGATTAAGCCAAGTATGCAGACAAGCCCCCATAGTAGCCGTGTCTACACGTGCACGCTACTTCGAAGTAGTGGCACTAACTTCGAAATAGCGCCTGTCACAGCTACACGCGCCGGGCGCTATTTCGAAGTTAACTTCGATGTTAGGCGGCGAGACGTCGAAGTCGCTAACCCCATGAGGGGATAGGAATAGCGCCCTACTTCGACGTTCAACGTCGAAGTAGGGACCGTGTAGTCGTTGCGTGTCCCGCAACTTCGAAATAGCGGGGTCCGCCATGGCGGCCATCAGCTGAGGGGTTGAGAGATGCTCTCTTTTCAGCCCCTGCGGGGCTCTATGGTCACCGTGGGCAGCAGCCCTTAGCCCAGGGTTTCTGGCTGCTGCTGCGGCAGCTGGGGATCCATGCTGCATGCACAGGGTCTGCAACCAGTTGTTGGCTCTGTGGATCTCGTGTTGTTTAGTGCAACTGTGTCTGGGAGGGGCCCTTTAAGGGAGCGGCTTGCTGTTGAGTCCGCCCTGTGACCCTGTCTGCAGCTGTGCCTGGCACCCTTATTTCGATGTGTGCTACTTTGGCGTGTAGACATTCCCTCGCAACGCCTATTTCGATGTGGTGCTGTGCAACATCGATGTTGAACGTCGACGTTGCCAGCCCTGGAGGACGTGTAGACGTTATTCATCGAAATAGCCTATTTCGATGTTGCTACATCGAAATAAGCTATTTCGATGTTGGCTTCACGTGTAGACGTAGCCAGTGACTCAGAAAATTCTCATCCCAGTTCAAACCACGTGTTAATGTGCCAAATTTGAATATAAAAGACAGCTTGGCTGTTTCCCTTTGAATAGCGGTGCGAAAATTTTTTGTTCAGTTACACGCATACTCTTAAGTCATTAACAGAATGGTCCACTCCATTAAAAGGTTAACTAACTGGTTTGTGGATCTGGAGCATTTTGATGTCTGTTTTGTGCCCATTAACCCTTTGTCTAAGGGAGTTAGAAGTCTGTCCAATATACAAAGCATCTGGGCATTGTTGGCACATGATGGCATATATGATGTTAGTTGAGGACCATGAGAAAGTGCCTGTGATTCTGTGAATAACCTGGTTAGGTCCAGTGATGGTATTTCCAGAGAAGATATGTGGACAAAGCTGGCAGTGGGCATTGTTGCAAGGAAAGGTTCCAGGACTGGTATTCCTGGGGTATATACTCCTCTGCTCCAAAATGCTAACAAACCCTGTGAGCATGGAGTCATTTGCAAATTTTATAAGCTTCCTGTTATCCACTAGGCTAGGAACCTGTCAAGGAAGAAAATTAGGAGAGTTTGTTCTTGACAAATTCTATCTTAGTTACTCCTTATAATCCTAATATTCTCTAGATGCTTGCCAATTAATTGTTTAATAATTTGTTCCAGTACCTCTCCAAGTATCAACATTACCTGCTGGTCTGTAATTCCTGCAATCCTGTTTCCCCCCCTTATTTAAAGAAATGTACTATATTTTCCCATTTCTTATCCTCTGAGTTCTCATCCATGCTACATGTATTCTCAAAGATAATTGCTAGTGGGTTTGATGTTCCTTCAATGAGTTATTTAAGTACCCTAGGATGAATTTTATCAGGACCTGCCAACTGGAATATATCTAACTTATCTAAATATTCTTTAACTCATTCTTTGATTATTTTGGTTTATGTTACTTCCACCTTGTTAATATTAATTTTGCTAAGTATCTGATCACCATTAACTTTTATGGTTAAGAGTTAAGCAGAATAGGCATTAAACACTTCAGCTTTCTTGATAGCATCCGTTGTTAGCTCTCTCGTTTGTCTTTTATTTGTCTTTCTCTTGCTCTTAATGTATTTAAAGAACCTCTCCTTTTATATCCAGTGTTGGATGTAACTCATTTCATGCTTTAAAACCTTTCTGACTATGTCCCTACATGTTTGTGCTATTCATTTGTATTCCTTCTTAGTAACCATGTTTCCACATTTTATAGAATTCTCTTTTGATTTTCAGGTTATTAAAGAGCCTCTGATGAAGTTATAGTGCCTCTTATCAGTCTGCTATCTTTCCTTTGAATTGGGATAGTTTGCATTTGTGTCTTTAACATTGTCTCCAGCTCCTCTGAACTTCCTCTTCCATTTGCTTTAGTTTACATAGAATTTACGTACCAGTTTTCTGAGTTTGTGCTTGTTTTCACTTCTTCCTTTCCTTAGTCTCATGAAATCTATTATATCATGATCGCTGTGATGTGCTTGGGGTAGCCCACATACTGACCTGGGTATGTGCACCCGTCCCTCTTGAGGATCATGCTGACAATTCTCCAGTTCATTGACCCAACCTTAACCTACATATCTATCCTCCAATGTGTGTGTCCTACTGTCCATGACCAGTCTAATCTCCCTGAGCTGCAGGGCAGTGCAGCCCACTGGCCAGAATCAATATAAAGAGTAAGTTAGTCTACTTGCCCTCATCTGTAAGGTAATGTGTCTCAATGGCCAGAGTCAGTCTAATTGCCCTGATCGACAGACCTACTCGTGTAGATTTCAACCCCTTTCCTTCCCCCTTCTCTTTTTTCAGCTCTTCGTCCTTTGAAGTCCATTCCGTCCATCAGTTTTCACCTCTTTCTCTGCCAGGCTGTTATAAAACACTCCAGTCTCCCTTCTCCTGTTGTTTTTATTGAGATGACTTTTGCCATCTCCTCAATTCCCTATGCTTCGCTCAGATGACTTCCCTTTCTTCATTAGCAATCAGTTTCACTGGAATGCCTCTCGTACCATTTCTCTTTCACCTGATGTGTGCAATCATTGTTTTTGTCATGTTCTTGTCCTAGTCTTTACCGATCAGTTCTCTTTCTGATCTCTTGGTCTCCAATTTCTCTCCCTCTGATCATCATTTGCTCCCTCCCACCCTCTCTCTCAGTTTCCCTTCTGATTTCCTCCTAGATTAGTAAAGAGTTATTTTTTTCTGCTTCTATTTGTCTTGATTTGTCTGCACTCTCCTCTGGCTAATTCTTGTCTCTCTCGTCACCTTCAAAGCTCTCCATAAACTTGCCCTCAACTACATCCTTAAGCTTGCTTCCAGTTCCACTCTTTTTTTCCACTGGCTGTCTGAACTTGACAGTCCTCTTTGTACTGCCCTTCTGTACTTGATAAAGGCCCCTCCTGCATATCAGCCCAGCTTTAGCAGCTTCCGCTCAGACTTTAGTAATAACAACAGCTCTAGCCCACCTTTTCTCTGAAAAGACAGTTATTACCATCTTTAATATAGTCTAAGAGACTTCAAAGAAGGTGATTTTTCTATCTAAAAACTCTCTCCATCTGAAAGAAAGGGAAAAAGGGACGCTGTTAAAATGAATGACTTATTTAATAAAGTACATTTGAAACGTTTTGCCTTTTCTGTATCTTTAATAAAAGGTTTAAAGGATTTGTATTGGTGTGATTTTCCATAGTTCTATGGAGGCTGAGGTCTCTCTATACCAAATTCCAAACCTTATATACCATTGCTTAATACTGGAAAGTGACTGGTTTAGGTTAACGTTTTTGGGCCCAGGTATTCCATTTAAAACAATGCAACAGAGGGCAGGTTTTGTTGAGGGTAATAAGCCATATTGAGCTTGCACTGAGAGATCCATAAGGAACGGTAAGAGAGGTGAAAAAATTTTAGTTTGGACAGAATGAGACAACTCTAGAGTTACAGCGTTAGTCTGTGAGACGTCTCTATAGAGATGGAAGTGGAATTTGTGCTTGTGGATGAGATAATCCAGCTATAAAATGTACAGGGAAAAGAGAAGGGGACTTACAATAGAACCCTATGGAACTCACCCAGACAATGGAAAGGTGGATGAAGAGGGTCCTTTGGAGGACATGTGGAACAAATATTTTTGAAGATGGAAGGAGATCCAGGAGAGGACAGTCATAGGGGACAAGCAAAGTTAAAAGTTCAAGAAGGAGAGCATGGTTTGAGGGTGGCAAAGGCACCTGACAGGTCAAGAAAGCAGAAGATGGAGTAATAGTTTTGAATTTTGGTTAGGAAAAGGCAATTAGAAACATTGGCAAGACTGGTTTCTGTGTTTGGTTAGCACAGGTGTCAGCAGATTATGGCTCCGGATCTGCATGAGGCTCATTAAGGAGTCATTTGCAGCCCCAGACCTGCCACCGCTGACTCCTCTTGCATCTCCCTGCCTTGCTGCTGAAACAATAGTACTGAATTCAATTGGTTTAACAGCCACTGGGGTGGCAGGAGGGATCTGGCCATTAAACCAACTGAATTTAATTGCATTATTTCAGCAGTGGCAGGGCAGGGAGCCACAAAGAGCCCCTCTCTCATCCTGCTACTTGTCCTGCCAAGCTGCATGGCTGCTGCACGCTGAGCTGCCATGGCCTCTGCTCTCCAGCCATGGTAGCTCCATGCTGGCCAGTTCTGCCTCTCCTTGGCCCCAGTGCAGGTCCAGATTCAGAGAGGGGCTTTGGGGCTGCAGCCGCAGACTGTGCAGGTTCCAGGGTGTAGCTGGTACAGCCCCTATGTTATGTGCCAGCCCTTCTGTAGGTGTGTGGAAGCAGCTCGGCATGCTGTTCTTCCCTCCCCCTCAGTGGAAATGAGTCCCTGAGGAAGGAAGCCCTGCTACCTGAGTGGACACACCCCTCCGATGGGCATGGCTCCACTCACCCCTGCCAGTGGAACACTACCACGCCAACCTTCCTTCCACTGTGTGCATGTGGCTTCCTGGCGTCAGCTCCCCAGCCAGTGCCATGGATAGGTTAGTCCCAGGGGCTCATTTGGTGCTGAGGCAGGTTAATCCTGGGTTTGGGGGTGGGTTTGGCGCTGAGACAGATAAAGACGGGAGATAGGGGACGGATTTGGGGGCAGAGGTGGGTAGATCATAGGAAGGGTGGGGCATGGAGGGTTGATATGAACATTGCTCCTTCCTGCTTAAGAGCCTATCCCCAGGCTCAGCATTTTCCTTCTTCTCATTTGCTCTCCAATCCCAGGGTGAAACTAATTCAAACTTCCTAACTGGTGCAAATCATTGTGTGCGCTGTTCTTAAAATAGGGGTTACAAAAATACAGTTCAACATTATTTATTAAGGATGGTCTCTCATGTTCACATGCATAGCAGCTCTTGAAGGATTGATTTTTGTATCCGAATTTGAAAAAAATGGCTTTTCTTGCTATTTTGGTTGCAGACCCCTGGGCTTAGCAGAAGCCAGGTAGAAAAGGGTTTGGGATGGAACTGAAGGGGAGGGACCCCAGACAAGGATTGTAAACAGCCTGTTCATACAGCTTAAAGATGAAAGGGAGATGGGGCAGTAATTGGAGACCAGGGTGGGGGTTTTTAAGGTGGAAGAGACTAAAACATTCTTGGACTGAGGGGAAAGAGCCAGAGAAGGATGAGAGTTTAAGAATTGTAGGGGAGGGGAGTGGATGAGCATGGGGAGGAAGGTCAAAGTTCTGCTCTCCTGGCCCCCAGTTGTTGCTTTCCTTGATAGTATCCGTGTCTGCATTAAAGCTGGGCATCCCCCCAGAACTGTTCCATGGATTAGCTGTAAACCCCCACTTCAGCATAACAAAACCAACCTGTTCTTTTCCTTCACTCCCTCTAGCTTCCTGTCCTTTGGCAGTGCATACATATCCATTGCTTCATCCAATAGGAATGGAGCACCATGCACACTTAGAAAATATACCAGGAATTGCAGCAACATACACGAGCAATGGAAATAGGTATTTTTAAAACTTTCAGCTCAGCATCGTTGCTATCCCTTGGGCTTCGCTTAGCCTCTGTACTGCTCTCTCTTTTTTTTTAAGCGGGTTTCTTTTTCGATGATGGCAATCTTTTGTTCCATATATTTTGCTTTCTCTTTTCCTCTTGTCAACACATTAGTGCATCTATATCTCAAATTATGAGACTGTTTGTTTGAGTTTAGTGCCATTAAAAAGTTATTTTTAAAACAAATAGACTACACAGTTCCATGCCCATATCTTCTTGTCTTTAATGTCTTTAACCCTTCTTTCTTTCTTTGTGTGTATTTGAAGAGCAACAGCCCCCCAGTGTTTGTAACCACAGTGTCTGAGATATGACTGCTTGTCAAAAATGACATACTGCTATATTAAAAATTACTTCTTTTTGTTTTAAAGGTGACCTGCAATTTTTATGATTTTTTTAAAAAGAACTAATTGAACAGCTATATGCTGAATGTGCCAGTTTGAAGGGAAACGCATGTATTCGGCACATATGTTTGGGTAAATCATCCAGATCTTAAGTTAGGTAAATCCATGTAGCACCAATGATTGAATATATATGAGTTTCCCTAGCTGTAACTTTTAAGTGCTATGGAACTAGAGGTGGTCAGAAAATGGAATTTCTATCCCATGGGAAATTTGGATTTTTTTTTTAAAGTTGTTCTGAATCAGTCTGAAAAGCTGAAATTTGCATCGAATAAAAGTTCTGAAAAAATTATTTGTCATCTTTATGATATTTTGTTTTGATAATGCTGAACTGTGGCATTTCTATAATGTCAGAAACTTATAACGTAAAATATATCATACACATAAGTATGTCAAAGAAAATGGATTGAAATGATAAATCAAAATGAAACTTTTTTATCTTATCAAAAAGCAAAGTTGCAATATTATCAAAATGAAATGAGGAAGTCAAAACAATTTGTTTCAACTTTTTCCCACTGAAAATTGACATATTCCTGCAAAACATTTGATTTAGACTAATTGCTTTTTCTGATGGAACACTGTTGTAGAAAATTGTTTATCCTCTCTCGTAGCAACCTTTTCTTATCATGGAGTTGAATCTGATGCTTAATACAAGGTGCCAGTGTTTTTGTTGTTATGCACAACTGAGATTCTTCCTTGCTCTTATAATACTAGAAGTCAGAGATAAAATATCTAGCTTATCCCCCTGATGTTGCAGTATTGTTCTGAACAGCATATTCTCAAGTGCTTTATCTAGACTCATTCTAAATGACTATCACACAATTGACTAGACCTCACTGTCAGGAAATTATTTCTGCCACTCCGTCCTAATTCTCCTTTACTCCAGTTTTTTTTTCTCACAGTAGCTTAAACAATTTCTTTTTCTTCCTGATATCTGGTTGCAGTAGTTACAATTCCATTAAAATCCACCCTATGCTCTTGCTTGTCTAAGAAAAAATGGACTTCAGCTATCCTTGACCTGCCTTGTATAGCTCAAGGGATTTATTCTCATCTGACTCACATTGGTATACATCAGGAGTGACTCCATTGAAGACAGTGGTGTTACACAAGTGTGAAGCTGCTGAGAGAATAAGTTTCCATACATTTAACATTCTTTTCAAATTCTGGACCACTTTTTCTGCTGGTCTTACTCTGTGTAGCTCCACTGAAGTCAATAGAACGATGCCAATTTACACCACTGAGGATCTGGCTCCCAATATATTGGACAGTTTACAGCATATTTTTACGTAAATTTTATGTCATATTTATTTGAGAAATAACATTGATTTCTGGGTTCCTCTTCCGTTTTTATATAGCTTCTTCTTGCATTGTTGTCAAGACCATCTCAGTGCACCCCAAATCTGGAGGGTGAGCAAGCCATAGCTAAAAATATGCTTGTGCCAGTAACTGCATCTGCTATTTGCTATTTTCTTTGGACTCAGCTTTGAGCCTGAAGAAATTTACACATGCTAATCTATTTGGATATGGGCCTCTGAACGTATGCCCCCTGGGGTTTTGAATGGGGGTACTTTTCAAGGTATGCTCGTATTTGCTATGTGGTGGTATTCTTTGTAAATTCATGCTTCCTGTCCTCAGTCAGGATTTTATGCTTGGTGATGTCAATTCTCTTCTTTCTTTTGCTGTTTTTGCACCCTTGCAGCTCCACTGATTTCAAGGGAACTATTCCTAATTTACACTAGTGTGAGAGGAAAAAAAGGGCTTATGCACTTCCTTATGCTGAAGGAAAAGAAAGACACCGGGCCTGATGTTCAGATGGTGTATATCAGCACTGCTCCAGTGAAGTCAAGGAAGCTACATTGATTTATACCATCTGAAGATATGACTCATTATTTTAGACCTAATTTGTTTAAGAACAGCACTTGCATTGTCTAGATAGTCATGGATTCACAGTGCCTTAGATTTTAAGTTCACAAGAAATCATTAGGTTTGTCTAGTCTAACCTCCTGTTTAACATGAGGTATAAAATTTCGCCTAGTCACCCTGGTAGTTAACCCAATATCTCCTGTTTGACTAAAGCATACCTTCCAGAAAAGCATTTCTCTTGATTTGAAGACATAGGGAGGTAGTATAACTTCACTTCATTCAGAAAGCAGGACCAGAAATTGAATAGGAAAAGAAACGTGGATGGTGAATCATTGGATTGAAGTGTTGAAAAATAGAATCCCAGGGCCTGATCCTCCTGTATCTTCCACCTTCTACTTCACTTTGTACAGATGAAAATGACATGCAAGGTGAAAGACATCAGACAATGAGGCCAATATGTTCCAAAGGGACAGAAACAATGCATTAGGAGTACAGGGTGAACCTCTCTAGTCTGGACTGTTTGGGACCTGAGTGGTGCCAAACCAGAGAATTTGCTCACCCACAGGAGGTCAATATTGTCCAGCAGCATTACCAATGCTTCCACTGCTTACTGGTCTCTTAGAATACATTTAGGGGTAACTTAGAGCTAAATAACAGCACAGAACACTGACAGCCAGGAGTGGTGGTTGTAAACAAACTTTATGACACAGTGAAAAACTTGGCCACACCCATGATAAGTAGACATCTGGCTAACTAAAATCATGACAGATCACAGATGTTGCTTGACTAGAGAGTGCTGGACTAGAGAGGTTCAACCTGCACTAAGAATAACTTTCTCAATCCCTTGCACTGTGCTTCTGAAAAAGGAATTTAAGCAGGGAAAATGGCATAAAGCCTTTACATATCTCACTTCTTTAATTAGACCTGTTTCCCATAGCAGGTGCCTATTACTTAACCATCACCCACTTCTTGTTTTCACACCTTCTAGTCCTGGTTTAAATGTCAGACTTCTAAAATGCTTTTGTTAAGCCACATTGACACAATACACAACAGACTGTCTTCTGTCCATGCATACCTGTATATCATTTAGAAACACAACTGGAAAACTTAGAGGAAAACTGTTTGGAAAAGAAACACAGAAAGGAAGCAAAGGAAAACAAGAGGAACATATTGCTGTAGGCAGTCTCTGAACAAGGGAAAATCAGAGGAAAAAAGACTAAAGGTTTCCTGTCTTTGAGTCATACCTTCTGAGAGGTTTCTTTAATGACTCCTCTTTTGTGTCGCCAAAGCAACGCTCATTTATCAGTCTGTGGTTCAATCCAAATGCATCAGGATGAAAATTCAAGGAGGATGAAGGTTAAGGATGACAGACACATCCTGCGTTAGAAACTACAGAGTTGATGAATGCCTCAGAAAGTTGACTGAAAAGGCTGAAAGAAATTTTCTTTCAAAAAACTTTGAAAACAACAACATAAATGAAATATGCATGTTTTACATTAAAGGTACATTTAACTAATTCTGAACTACATCTGTGCAACTCTCGTGGTAGTGTGTTTCATTGGTGCATTAATACTAAATGAATTTGCAATGATCAGTGTTATTACAATGAATAATAGCAAACAACATAATGTAATTATGAGGCAAATAAAATCTTAGTGCAACAATTTATACAAGTAATTTCTGAGTATAAAACTTCTATTTGCTGCCTCTCATATTAGGGTCTTTCTTTCATGGTTAGGGGGAGAGTTAGTAATTCTGGTGTTTGAAAAGCAAAATATTGCACTGTAACTCCAATGAGCTTCTAGTCACAGAGGCATCTCTCTGCACACATTTTTACACTTCCATGGCGGCGTCAAGCATCTTGGTTAATGCTGGAGAATGAACTTCCTTTTGCTGATTCTGCAGCTTTGCCAGAGGAGGAGGAGACTCTGGAAGCACCATCAGTGCTTGAATTCCAACTCCTGGAATATGAGTGGTATCTGTAATCCAACAGACCCGCAACTTTCTGTATGTTCTGCACATGACTTTCCTTTAGCATTCATAGACGTTAATCAGGACTCACATCTTTGAAGTCCACTGAAATTATACCAGTGTAAAATTGATGTAACTAGAAGGAGAACTGGGCCCTCTGTAGGTACTTCTGCTAGCAGACCTCTTATATCATTATCAACTCAGTGAGAGAAGCAGTAATTTTGTGTTATGAGGGGATTAAATAAAATAACTAAAGACAAGTTCAAAATTTCTCTGATTATTTTCCAGTCAGCTCTTCTCCAATCTAATGTGACTGAATCAGATAGAAGGTTCTTATATCAGTCCGAATCTCCCTCTGTTTGCAAATTCTCTCTCAAAGAGTAGGATAGAGGGTGCTGTAGTGCACTTTGATTGATTCACATTTCAAAGAGTAGTAGATCAAAGCTCACTATGAAAGCTTTTGAGCTGGAGAGCAGGGATCACACGGACAGTAAGCATGTGGCATGCTAATGCATTATACCCCAGTTTACTGCTCACCAGTGTCAGGGATTTTTCATCCCTCAGGCATTATCGTCCCCGTGGGCCAGGGGAAACAAGCCTTTGAGCCATTAATATCACCACAGGGGCAGGTAGACCCTAAAAAGTACATAGGCTGCCATTTTGCGCCCTTAGTAACGGTCACTCTGTCAGCTGGTTTTACCGGTAACCTGAACTCACAGACATTTCAAATCATGAATTTCAAAATCCAGGCACCTCATTGGTCCAAGGTGAGGTAGCTCCTGGAGAGGGACCTGGTTGAGAACAGGCCCCTCAGAACGTTCATATGATAATGAACTCATGAATAATTCATAAGTATAGGACATATAAGGCGGCGCCCCGCAGCACTGGGGGGTCAGCCAGCCAGTGAGTCAGTCAGTCAGCCCAGTCCAGTCAGCACCTGCTCGCCCAGTAGAAGACTTTGCGAAGAGCTCCTGAGCTGAGGAGAGCTCCTGTCTCCTGAGCCTGCAGCGCTGCAGCCACCCAGCAGAGTCCGCTCTGCTGAGACAGGCTACTTGAAATCACTTTACTTGAAATCACTCTCACTAAAAGAGCTTAGGCAGTGTATTCTGAGGTGATTCAGGTGAGGGACGAACTGGCTTCACCCTTAGGGTGAAGTACTGCGCCCGCACCCTTTAGCACCCAGAGACTGCCGAAAAAATCACTGCGGCATCTTCGATCCAGCCGCCGACAACAGGCCGAGAGCGGACGGGGAGTGGGGCGAACTGGCCCCATCAATAGGGTGGGGTACTGCGCCCATTCCCACTGAGGCCTAAAGCCTGCAACTCGCGCAGCACCATCGACCTCGCTGTCACCGCCTCAGCCTTCCATCACCGGACGCAGCCACTTCAACGGACCAAACTACAGGCCACGTAAAATCCCCACGCCCCAGGATATTAACTTTATAACTTAAACCGGGCCACGTGGTATATTTACCACAACATAGCTTAAAGCTATATTTCTAATTATTATTCGGGGCTGCACACCTGCTTAACAACCCCATAGTTGAAAGTTTGTTAGTTAGGATTTTATTGTTATACTCTCTCTCTCTCTCTCTTTATAACCCTTTCTTCCCTGTTTCTCTCTTTCCCCATCCTCTCCAATCCCCGCTGAAAGAATCAGTGGGAAAGGAACCTTGTCAGGCTGGTCCGCAAGGGATCCGATAGGGTAACCTAATCAGTTGCCCAGGGTATATGAGGGGGGCAAACTAAAACTTACCCCTTGTAACCCGGAGAAAACAAAAAGAGCTCACTAAACCTTTTGTCCTTGTGTCTAGCAAGGAAAGTCTCTCATAGACTTCATCAATGGAATCCTTAATGACATTTGTTGTAAGTTTTTAAATTTATAGATAAGTTAGTATATAGTGTTATAGTTTAATTGTTGTATTGTTAGTTTGACTATTACTGTTTGTGCTAATAAATATAATCCTTGTTTAATTCTACCCTCCTCTCCGTGCTTCACCCTTCCCTTTAGCCAATAGGCCAGCTCCTGCCCTACCAGTGATCAGTTTCCCCCGGTCTCTCCCTTCACATCTACACTGTGCTCCAGGCCCCCTGCCGGAGGTGGGTGGGGTTGGTCTGCGGAGGGGCGGAGCGGCACACCGCCAGTTGGTGGGGCCTGCTGCCGACTCCTCTGTGCCCTCGCTCAAAGCCCCGTGAGGGATCCGACGGATTGCTGGTGCGGGGTCAGCGGGGGGTCGTTTCTCCCCCGCGATTCTGCCCGCGCTGTCAACCAGTTCTTCTCTGTTACCGTTTCTTTGTATGAGCTGTGGGAAGCAGAAATGGACTTTGCTCACTGTCTTCATCTCTCCAACTAAAGTTAATTCTTGCTATAGATTTGTACCCTGGGTGCTGGGTATTGGTGTTTGGGCTGAGATCACTGAAAAGACAACTTGCATGATGTTTGTGCCCGCCTGTGTTCCAGAACTGTTATAAATAGGATACAATGAATAAATTGCACTAAAAGTATTCCCATACTCCATCACTGATTTTTCCTTGGATGGAAAGCTGACCTGCAAGGCCCCAACATTGGCTGCTATTTGCAAGAGGGAAGATGATAATAAAATCCCCAGGTGTTAAATCCTGCTTCTACCTTCATTAGTTCTTCCACAATGGTTTGACTCAGTACAATATATTCAAGGCACATACTGTAGAGAGGTCTTGAGTTTGGTGTTAAGCTATATCTGCCTATTGGAAACATAGTGGAGAACTGGTAGCTGCAAGTTTGGGGCCAAAATTTCCCAAAATGTAGAAGTGTTTGCTTTGGGCCCATCTCCAGTTATACTAGAGAAGTATATAAAACATCTTCTATCTTTTAAAATGCTATGGCTGTGGTTACACTAGCAGGTTTTACTGACAAAACCCTTGTTTTGTCGCTAAAACTAGTGGAATGTCCACACACAAAACACGTTTTGTTGACAGTTTGTCGACAAAACTCAGCACTTTCGCCGGCAGTGTTCTGCTTCTCCGTCATGAGGCATAATGCTGCTGTCAACAGATTCTGTTGACAAAACAGCTGCGTGAATGTCCTGGGGGGCCTTCTCTCAACAAACAGGGTATCCACAACAATGGGCAGCCCTGTCAGCTGTGCTTCCAGGTGCATGTTTTGTCGAGAGAGCAGCTGGGCAGTCTGCCCATCCTGTCAACAGTTGAGTGGTCTTCCAATTGGCTTTCGTCTGTGCCTGCACTCTGTTGACTGAAGTTTTGTCAGGAAATCTCCTCCGGCATTGACTTCTGTTGACAGAGTGCTGTAGTGTAACCATAATCTATAAGGGAAGTCATGCTTGGGTTTTGGATCTGAGCTGCAGTGTGAGGTGGCTTATATTCAATTGGAACTAGCTTCTCCATTGTTACCCACCTCCTCCTCATGTGCTGCTAGACTTGAAAGACTGGCTACAAGTCAAAATATAGAGACTTTTGATAAATAGGCTTTGATAGGGAGGCTTCTGGGAACTCCTGGTGTCCCCTTTTACTAGCTGTATAGGTAATTCATGTTTGGTAGCTCTTTCTTGCTATATTGCTTTGGTTTGGCTGTAACAGAGAGGGAGCCGTGCTAGTCTACATACTATCAAAACAAAAAGCAGTCAAATATCACTTTAAAGACTAGCAAAATAATTTATTAGGTGAGCTTTCGTGGGACAGACCCACTTCTTCAGACCAGCTTTGGTTTGCTTTGGTTTGGCTGTGTGTTAATTACCTACATTCACTCATTTAGATTAATCTCTGCATGTGGTTTGGCAAGAATATATTTTCCTATAGAGACTTCCATGTACGCTCTTCTGCCCAGGCTGGAATCTCCATTTACTATACAATAGTTCAAAATGTTGTTAGCTTTATTTAGTGAGATAAACAAATATTATGATAATAATGAACAGAAAAGCCAATGAACAAACGGTGATAACAGCAGAGCACTAAATAGAAAAGTTAATTAACAAGAAGAATCAGTTCTGCCACCTCTGTTCCAGTTTTGAGGAGGGAACTGGAAATATGGAAGATGTTCAAAACAGCAGTTAGGAGGGTAAAAAACTTCCCTGGACTGAAATATTTCTATTGCAGATATGATTCATGTCTTATAAAATGACTTCTCTGTTTTTCTTAACAATATTGCAGTTAGAAGGACTAAAACTCATCAATTAAAGTATACTCAGGTCGTGTTCGAGCTTGTGATGTTTTTTTTTTATTTAGGAATTCTGAATGCTATTATCTGGGACTTGATCCAGAGGTCAGTGAAGTTAGAAGAAGGATTCCCCTGGTCTGCAGTGGTCTTTCAATCAGGTCCTTAAAACTAACCATCCTAAACACTCTTTAATGCCTGGCCTTCTGGTCCAGAACCTCTGGTTTAGTATTGATGGACACTAAATTCCAATGTCAGTTATGAACTGATCCAGCAACAGGAGTGTTCCTTTTGACTTCAGTGGGCTTCAGATCAAGCCCTAAGAGCAGTGAGCTAAGCTGTTTGGGTGTTAGTACTTATGTCTGTTGCTTTACAATATTCCCATTAGTGTGCCACTCTCACAGTATATATTTCTACCCCCTGCTAAGCTGCCAGCAGTCCTATTTTGAATCCAGTTAAATAATTTAGGCTGGATCCTTAGTACTGGTTTTGTGTGCACCAGGCTGCATCCCGCTCTGACTTCAGTCACCTTTGCCACTCCCTGGTCTTCGGGCTGTAGTATGATGATCTAATTCTGCACTTTCCCCACAAATACATGCTCCTTTGGGATCTACTTGCCACTTTCACCCTGAACTCCCTAGCTTTACCAGCCGTGTTACAGTTATCCACTAGTCTCAACAATGCTGCAGGAAGTGGGCTGGCTTTTTGCATCTCCTCTTTTCTCTATTAATCTTGGGCAGGACCAGCTATAATTTGCTTCTAAAGAAAAGCTATATTCTCCTAAAGATTTGCTCAGCTCAATCTCTTTCAGGCCACTCTGAAGTTTTCAGTTGATATCAGATCTTCCACCCATTTCCTCACCTCCTTTATCTAACTTGGGTCTCTGGCTAGATAGTGTTTTTATCTGACAGCATGGACCAACTGTGAGTCCAAATGAATAAATGAGGAGTTTTGTCTTGATTTCAATGGAAGAAAAAATGTCTCCATGTGCTGAATCTGATTTGTAAAACAAGGAATTATTCAAATTGACATTACATTGGAAATTTTTCCTTAGAAATGAATAGAGTGCACTCAGTAGTTATTCAACTAACTAGATAGATATGACAAGTTCTATTAGGTACAACTAACAGAGGCAGCCTTTTGATCTTAGTACAATAAGAAGGAAGACAGAGCTGCTGGATGTCTTAACAATGTTGATTTTGTCTATTCAATAAAAGGTTCCCTGACTTGCAAATATTTAGAGTGGGCGTCCTTTCTGCTGTATTTTTTTCTTTTTTTTCATGGCTAGGATTTCTCCATTTTCAAGAAGGCTGTTTTCTACACTTTCAACCTTCCCCTCACTGCAAACCATTCAGTTGCTTTTCTTTTTCAGAATAACATTATTAAAATGCCTGGCAAATAAATAACTCTGTCCTATGCCCATGCTTCCTAGTGGGAATGTTCTGACTATACTCTGTAAGGTTCTGCCTCCTGGGTTTCTCTTATCATTCAATTCACTTAAATGGAGCAGCTCCTTTCCACCAGTTAGTTTCCTTTTAAAAGTTTCTTTTAGTTTCCCCAAATATCTCATTGCCCAGCCTCTTCTGACAGCACTACAGGAATGTCACGGCTCTAGCTGTGATTTAAAGGTATAATAATAGAGGGAGACCCTTGTTAGAATGTCATCACCAGGAAAAGCCTTGTATTTGTTCTGCTGGTGAAATGTGTTTTGTTTAAAAAAATCTCACTTCTCCAATCAGCACAAGTGCTTTAACTTTTGCCTCACCAGGATAGCCCATAAGGGCTTTATCTGTAATTCTGCCCTTTCTTTTCTGGGCACTCTCCCCCGTAGTATGGGCAAATAGGGCTATGAAGGAGCACCGACAGCCCTAAGCCCCAGTTGAAAGCACAGCAATTATGTGGAAGCTGCTTCAAAGAGGTGGGGCAGAAATAGCAGCAGTCAGAAAAGCTCCATGAGCTCTGTGCAGTGAAGAGCCAGTGCAGCTTGTGTGGGCAAGTGGAATGAAGAGACAGGTCTATGGGGGAGGAGGCGGCAAAGAGGGTGGAACTACAAAGCAGGTTCAGAGGAGTCAGTCTTGAGAAAAGAATGGAAGGGCTGTACCTTGGTTGCTGCACTCATTCTGAAACCTTTTCATCTGTGACCCCTTCCCAATGCACTTCTCTGGAAACGAGGAGATGGGAGACACATTGTATGGCTTGATGCTCCATGCTGCTTTGGGCCAGCCTTCTGTGCTTAAGGGGACACCTACACTGCAAACACCCAGGTTTAAAGGGACTTGAGTCAGCTGACCCACATTAGGGAACTCTGGGATTGAGCCTCTGTGTTGTATTTTGTTGCTCCATTAAGATTTTCTATCCAGTGCTTGAAGTTAGAACTCTGGCATCCACATTGCTCTACATAGACCAGAGTCAAGGCAACCATGGTCCCATCTGCCCTGCACATTACCAGGAAGCAGCTCTTTTTGCAAAAGGCTTGATGGGTTTTCTCTCCATTGAAAGTCCAGGAGGCTCACTGGCCATGTGCTTGCTGGTCTGTGGTCAGAAGTAAATGGGACAATGCTGATCTGAGCTGCTGCCATTTGCAAATGGGATGGGTGTCTTTCATTTTCAATAGACTAGGTTGCAGATTGTTGGGCTAGTGAGGACTAAGGAAGTTGTCCCATTCCATTGTGGGATACTTCTGGCTGACTCTTTGGACCCAAGTCAAACAGGGCTGTGTGGACACTGAAAAGCAATAAGCTAGGGTCTAGGGTCCAAGCCCTTGCACTCAGACCCTCTAGCCCCATGGGTTCTGTGACCCTGAGTCCAAACCCTCAGCACAATTACAGTATAGGTAGAAGTGCATTAGCCTTGAGCTTGGGCTCAAGCCTGGGCTTACACTGCAGTGTGGACATACCTTAATTGACTGGAAGACTAGAAAGGCTCCTGTATTGACAAAGGAATGAAGAAAGGCAGGGGAGAAAGAAATAAATGAGAGAGACTCCAGGGAGAGGAAAGAGAAGTGGTGGAACATAGAAGGGAAAAGAGAGAGTCACCAGGTAAGGAAGATATGTGGGGAGAGTTAGAAGACAAACATAATACAAAAGGAAACATCTGGGGAGCAGACAGATGTGAACTCTGGAGGGAGGAAGGGAGAAAAGTGGACAAGCGATAAGGACAATAGCTGTGTCTACACTAGGCAATTCTTTTGAAAGAGCAGGCCCCAGTTCAAAGTAGCACGCGGTACATCTACACATGCCGCGTGCTCTTTCAAACATGAAATCAACGTTAGGTGCCAAAGGAATTGAAATCACTCTTCCGAACAGGAAGAGGCTGTCCTTTCGATGTCTTTTTTCAAAAAAGGACATGTGTAGATGCTCCGCATCCTTCTTTTTCAAAAAAGCGGGGTTTGCTTTGGCAGCGATCAGCTGTTAGGTGGAGACGTGCTGCCCAGTCCCTGTGGGGCCCTATGGTCTGTGTGTGCAGCATCTCTTAAAGCTTTATAGATCCAGGGAACCCTATTGCAGGAAGCTGAGAGGGTGCGGGCAGCAGCCATTGCACATGGTGCCCCTGCACATCTCAGCCAGACCCCTAGTGGCTATGGGAGTGGCATGGCCGCCAGTCAGCAACATGAGGAGCCCCTTGGCCCCTTCTTCAAGAGCACCCAGGGCTCCAGCTGGGCGGGGGGATGTGAGCGCCCTCCTGGATGGAGCATGAGCTCCGGGACCTGCTGGGGCTCTGGCAGGAGGAGGAGGTGCTCCAGGTCACGGGCACAAACTGGCAGAATGTGGCCACTTTCTCCCAGCTGGCTGAGGGCCTGAATACTCAGGGTCACCCTGCCCGCACTCCTGACCAAGTCAGGAGTAAGGTCAAAGAGCTGTGACAGGGTTACGCCTGGGCTCAGGACTCGACCAGCTGGTCAGGGACCACCCCGGCTTTGTGCCCCTTCTACTGGGAGATCTGGGGCATCCTGGGCCTCTGGGATACCTCTTCCCTGCCTGCCATCCTGGACACCTCGGCCAAGGAGCCCCAGCTGGGAGAGGACCAGGAGCCAGGACCGTTGGCCAGCCCTGTACCACCAGGGCCACAGAAAAGGGCACCTCCTTCTCCTGTCACCAAATGTCCCACCAATGACCATGGGTTGCTCAAGTTAAGGACCTTGCAAAGTGAATGAGCCTCAGTATGTTTGGAAAATGGAGGTTCCTGCCCTTAGAGGCTGTTCACACTGTGGTGAATTTGCATGAGACGTGGTGTTAAAGTCCTACTAGTGCAACTGTAAACATTCCTTCTTCAGGTTTGTCTTTTCACAGTTTAGAAGACTGATTAGAAGTACTATCTTCTGCCTTCAGCCTTTTACTACCGGGGTACTGACTTGTGGGTTTACCCTCAGTGCAGCATAGGCACAAAGAAAGGTCACAGATGTGTGCCCGATTTCAACATAATTCAAACATTTTTCCCTTTCCTTTCCTTGAGATTATAACAAATATTTATTTAATTGTAGTACTCACAGCCGTTACAGAGTCCCTTGTTAGGTGGAATAACCTTCAACTCTTCTGTGCCCCACAGCATAGTTGGGGAATTTGGAATGGTCCAGAATTAATGCTAACTTCCAAAGCTGCTACCAACCTCATCTAGCTCAGATAGCTTTATAAGATTCCACTTTTGCAATCACATTACATGTCATACACTTTGATTTTTTTCATTTTTTTATTTTAAATGTTTTATTACAGTGGGCATTGCTGGTTTTTCTTCCCAAGGAGAAAATATAGCTGTAATAAACAAGGCCCAGCTCTCCTCTCATGAAATCTCTTTTTCACTGAGGGGCTCAGCTGTTCATTACAGAGCATTCTTTACTGTGACTGTGTTTCTGGCTTAAACTAGAAGATGTCTCACCCTTTTCTTTCTCCTTCTTCTGTTAGTATTTGTCCAGTAAATATGAAAAAAAAACCCTTTCACCATTGTTGGAGGATAAACGAGAAAAATTTTCCCTACCTCATCTACCAAAATTAAAATCAATTTGTGTTATATATTATAAGGTAACTCAACAGTGATCCTGTCACTGTTTGTTTTGTGGGTTACGTTTTTTTTTTTAAACTCTGGAAAAATGATATAAAGCAGGAAGCCAGACACAATTGTAAGCCAAATGGAGTGTTGAGAGGTGATTCCAGCAATATGGTTAACTCACAATATACAAAATGTTCTCTAGAAATTCATGGAACTATCCCTTGAAATAAATCTATTGTCACTAAAGCACAAAGGTGAGGGTCAGGAAATTAAGGCTCAGCCACAAACTTCTTCTGGAGGTTGGGGTAACAAAGGTGACCTTTCTGTATCTAATTTTTCCCACTTGAAAAAAATCAACTAATAATAGTTCTGTACCTCACAATGATGTGACAATCTTAATTCATTAATATATATATAAAACAAATTAAATCCTTATATGTTAGGCTTCTAGAAATGTGAAATATTATAGGTTTTATTTTCCATTTTGAGCACTTAAGACTACTAATAACTTTAGTACCATGCACTTCCTTGGTATTTAGTATGATACGTGACTTTAATTATGTGTCCAGACATAATCTCCTCCCTACCAGTCATTAATCCTGAAGAATTGTCCAGTACCTGAACCAATGTTTCTTGAGCAAGAATAATTTTCAGTGGGACTAGAGACAGTAAATTATTATATGAAACTCACTGCATTATATTTTGATAATGTGTCACATATTATCATTCATGTATGCATTGCTTTAGAAATTCCAGTCACTGTCAATTAACATATATTAGCTGCTGCAGTGTTATACTGGGAAGCATTTACTTGGTTTGGGAATTAAAAGAAAGAGCTTTAGATGATAACCAAAAAAGCATATTACAACCAACCAGGGCCGAGAAAGAGCACGGACAACAAAAAAACTTAACGGCACATTTTGTTCTCAGTTATAGTGAAGTTATTTGTGATTTACATGTGTGCAACTGAGACAGAATTTCACACACTGTACTAGCTCTATTCTTAGCCTTTCAAAAAACCTAAGTAGTTAAATTATGCACAGCCTACTTGACCCATCTTTAGACAGGAAATACGTTTAAACCAGGATACTACCTATTGCTGTTTCTCTGAAAGGGTTGAAACAATATCACCACAAGTACTGTAGTGCTATTCTTCCTGCAGGTTGTGATTTATTATTCACAACGAGCCATTCTTTTAAGAGACAACAGCCATCAGTACTCATTAGAATTATTGGAGCCTTACAGTATATGTAAAGCTACTAAATAATCAATTCAAAAATGAATGCAAGGAAGCCAAAACTAATCTTCAAAAGCCATACACATATGCATACACAGCCCCATGCGCATACACTGCTTAAACGGCTCTCTTTTTTGACCCTCCGGGTGGTATACTGTTACATGAAACTCCTAAAATACATTACGACCCATTATCTTATATTTACTTTTGTTGGAAAACATATCTAATTGTCACACAATGATTGCTTTGGTTGGTATAATTAAAACTGACCTCAGGTGTCTATCCATAAGTGTATGTATTTTACAGGGTAACCATATTGATAATCCGTGAGTTCAAATGATGTCAGATTCTAGGTTTTGAGAAAACCTGGCTCTTGAATCCCTTTAATAGTTTGATATTACAAATACTATTCATGTAACTTTATATCTTCCAAGTCTCCTTTAGTGCTCTGTTATTAAAATATTACAAAAGTGAAAGAACAGTGATTAAATACGCCTGCGTGGATAAATTTACGTTAATGTCTGGTGATTAAATATAAGTTAATATCCTAATTCAGGCAAATTATTTTGGGTGGCATAATGAAAAGAGTGTGATGATAACCTGGAACAGCCCTCTGCAAAAGCCAGGCACGAAGTCTTATTATACGTTTCAGAGCTGTGCAGATAATAATCACTGATAATTCTGATCTTTCTGATGTGCCATGCTATCAGTGCACCACAAGATGTCGCTAGACAATCCAGTATGACTTGCTCTCTCATATAAATTCATAAAATTAACTACTCTGAAGAACCGCCCTGACTTTTAACTAGTGTGATGTGTACAGAACTGATATCCTAAGGCAGATATCTACCATCCCTGATTGTTACAGAAAGTCACAGAGACTTGGTTTGTTCTTGCCGCAGACTTCATTAATTCCCCTTTGACCTTTAACAATTCTACAGGCATTTTAATATGGGTCATTTGTAAGTACTATTTTAAGATGATTAGCTATTCCTATATCTCTGTTTTTAGTGGACAAATGTATGTGTTTAAGTCTTTATTTTTCAGGAGGATTATGATCTTTTACACTTCTGTCAAATTTAGCCTGAGTTAACTTTACCCCACAGAAGATTAGATAAGGGCATGTTGTCTCCACATATTCTTCTTTATGTCCACTGCCTAACTAAGGAAGTCCATGAGTTTGAGGTAAGACCACCAACAAAGTCATATCATGTTCACTGGGAAATCCCAGTGCTAATGAACATTTCTTACCTCAGCTGTGAGCTGAGATGAGGAAATTGTTCCTAAAACACATTTTACAAGATGCAATGGTTAAATTGTTTTCCCATTTTCTAAATACTGATTAGAGGTGGGCTAAAGTTCCCTGCATTTGAACTCAGACCTGTCAAAACCACATTGACTTATTTACAGTGAATATAATGGTGTTTTATCCGCCCAACTCAGTTTTATGTTATGGATGGCTCTGGATGAGATAAAACACCTACTGGAAAAAAAGGATGGCAGGTTCTTTCTCTGCTGCATTGTGTGTCAGCACTCTGCATTGCTGTCATAGCAGAAACAGAGACCCGTAAGAACGGCTCTATTGGGTCAGACAAAAGGTCTCTATAGCCCAGTATCCTGTCTTTGGACACTGGCCAATGCCAAATGCTCCAGAGGGAGTGAACAGAACAGGTAATCATTGAGTGATGCCTCTCTTGTCATCCATTTGCAGCCTCTGATAGAGGCTTAGGACGCCATTCCTACCCATCCTGGCTAACAGCCATTGATGGACATAACCTCCATGAATTTATCTAGTTCTTCAGCTCAGAACCTGAACCTTCAGCTCAAGTCTTGGCAGGCAAGTGAAGGAGGAGCTCATTTTCAGACACACTTTGGTTTACCTCTGTTTGCGGTACTAAGCCAACATATATTGCCTATTAGGACTGGATTCAGCTACCCTTACTCATATTTAATAGTAGCTTTTTCTTGGACAAGAACCACTGATTTGAATTGGATGGCTTGTGGAGTAGGTGTCAGTCAGTCTGAATAAGGGTTGCCTAATTTGACCCTTCATGATGAGGGGTCTTATGCTGCTTTTCATCAGCTATATAATTTTACGGAGAAAATTTCACTTGTAATATGACCATGTGCAAACTGCTATTTGGGGGACAGCAGAGCAGAAAAAAGAACTTTTGTAATAGGATAAAAATTATACTAATGCTGCCTCTTCAGCTTTGAAGAGGGTTTGGATTCATAATATGACCATTTAAAGGAATAATACAGCCTTACTCCTTACAAAGAATTACTTTGCTGGCCCCTGGCTGGCAAAGATGGGTTTCAGTATCAGGTACATCCTGCACACAAGAACAGATTTTCCTCACTAGAGAACCACAGATCATTGCTTTCATTGCTGTTTTGTAACATTGCAACCTAAATGGCTTTTACGTTCCCAAAAGAAGAAGAAGAAGAAGAAGAAGAAGAAAAGAAAAGCTTTTGAGGGAAAACTAATTTCCAATTACCCCCATTAACTATAGGGTTCATTGTGGTAAAATGAATGGGATTAGAAATCCGCTAAAAGCTGCAATGTAGGATATGTTGTGACTGACAAGTCCTCCACAGAGTACTTACAAATGGTACTAATGGTTTAAACTTGTTAGCCATTGTCAGATTGCTGTTCCTTAAGTCAGCTATGGAAGCTATGGCAGAAATCGATAAGGCATCACTTACAGAGTGAACTGCTAGACCATATAGATTGCCTGGAGGGAAATGCTCAGTTCCTTCTCCGCTGCAAGAAGAAGGAAGGCAGCTGAATCTCCATGAAGATTGACTACATCACCCTGGGGCAAGTTAGTATTTCACGACTTTGAACAATGATAAAGTAGTGGGGGGAAATAAAAAGGTCTGGCGTGACAAGCTGTGAGCTGGAATTCAATTTCTGGTGATCACATCCGTTCTGTTTTTCTCCCATTCTCTCTCTATTATGAAGTAAAAGTCCTGAGTCTCTGTTTGCCTCACGAGTTACAGAACCAAAAAATTATTAGTATCATCAGCAGCAAGAGTCATCTGATGATAAACTAGTATATAAACTACTATGGCATGACTGCTCAGGCTGCTGGGCCCCAGGCCCCTGTTCAGTCCACAACTTAGATGGACACCACTCCAGTTGCAGGCAACCGTGCTTTTATCAAGTGTAGCAAGTCCCACTACCTTCTGTGTTACAATTCTTGCTCACACTAACCCCTCTGATGACCCAAGCTAGCTTCTCCTTCCTTACTCTGGGGTACTAGTCTTTACAGCCAAACCCTATGGGGGAGCAGAACCTTCCACTCCCTGGCTCCTCCCCTTCCTCCCTCTACCATTCATACAGCCTCTTCCTCTCACTACCAGCTGCCTTACATAAATATCAGCACAGGGAGCTCACAGCTGCCAGCCACCAGGCCTGGGCTTGCTCGGCAGGCTCTCATTTCGTTTTTGGGCAAGGTCACATTGACAGAGCTCTGGCTGGCTTTCTGGCCAGTCATCTGTCACACCACCACTGAACACTACTAAGTGCAATTCATGAAGGCCATCTCTGACCATCCCCATTTGTATGTACCCTAGAGGCGCTGAGACCAATGAGGGAGAGATTAATGAGTCTCCTCTATAGTCTTAGCTAAGACGCAGGTGTCTTTTAGCACAAGGGTGCACAAAATGAGGGGCAGGCCCGTTTTGGGGGGGTGCCATTTCATAAGTGGGGCACAGCACAACTGGCTGCTGGGTCTCAGGCTCATCCATCTCGTTAAAAATGCTGGAATCTGTTACTGTTTTTATGTCTGTGCATTCACATTTATATACTTATGACTAGAGTTTTTACATCCTGCAGACTTATTTTCTTACAAGTTCCAAAAGGCTTTTTTTTTCCCCCATATGAACATAGCCAAAATTTCTGTCAGTTTGTATTACATGAGGCAGGGGTGAAAAGTGGGGCCTGACATAAAGTTTGCTCACCCCTGTTTTAGCTCATATGGCAGAGACTCATGCCTTTAGCTCCAAAATTCCCAGGTTCACTTCTGCCTGCTGAAGACCTTGGCCCAACAGGTTTACAATATTATAATACAGATAATGGGAGGATAAAAGGAGAAGCTTTCTGGTATCAGGATTGCCCCATAGTGTGCCTACTGTGCATAAATTCCTAAGGAAATGAAGATGATCAGCAGTGGTTTTGCTTCTGTTGGAAAATGCTCCTGTGCCATGAGGAAAGGAAACAGCTCAAGAATATTAATTGACTATGGTTACTCTGTGTCTTAGGTTTTCTGTTCTAAGCCTCTTGTCTAGACTATGCATTTGACCTACCTTTTGTCATCACGGTTGCTTGATCACTGTCTGAAAAAAAAAAAAAGAAGAATGCTAGATGTCTGTCACAGTTTCAGGGTAACCCCTCTAGTATCTCCTCAGCTGTGGTACACTCCAAGGCTACATCTAAACTACAGAGATTTTCGAAATATAATCTTCTGGAAGATCTTCTTTCAAAAGAGTGAATCTACACACAAAAAAGTGGATCGAAAGTTTGATCTGCGCATTCAATAGCGAGCAGCCCCACTCTTTTGAATAAACTTTATTCTTAAGGAAAGGCATCTCAGAGAAAACATGTAAAAAACAGTAAACAAATTGAAATGCACACTAAGCCTACCAGGAATTAGCCATCAGTCTTATGGGGCTATAGCAGTCCAAAGTCATAGAATCATAGAATGCTAGGACTGGAAGGGACCTTGAGAGGTCATCGTGTCTAGCCCCCTGTCTTCATGGCAGGACCAAGTACTGTCTAGACCATCCCTGATAGACACTTATCTAACCTGTTCTTAAATATCTCCAGAGATGGAGATTCCACAACCACTCTAGGCAATTTATTCCAGTGTTTGACCACCCTGACAGTTAGGAACTTTTTCCTAATGTCCAGCCTAAACCTCCATTGCTGCAGTTTAAGCCCATTGCTTCTTGTTCTATCCTCAGAGGCCAAGAAGAACAAGTTTTCTCTGTCCTCCTTATGACATCCTTTTAGATGCCTGAAAACCACTATCATGTCCCCCCTTAATCTCCTTTTTTCCAAACTAAACAAGCCCAATTCTTTCAACTTTTCTCATAAATCATGTTCTTTAGACCTTTGATCATTCTTGTTGCTCTTCTCTGGACCCTTTTCAATTTCTCCACATCTTTCTTGAAATGCGGTGCCCAGAACTGGACACAATACTCCAAGTGGGGCAGAACCAGTGCAGAGTAAAGCGGAATTACTTCTCATCTTTTGTTCACAACACACCTGTTAATGCATCCCAGAATCATGTTTGCTTTTTTTTCAACAGCATCACACTGTTGACTCATATTTAACTTGTGGTGCACTATAATCCCTAGATCCCTTTCTGCCATACTGCTTCCTAGACAGTCACTTCTCTTTCTGTATGTGTGAAACTGATTGTTCCTTCCTAAGTGGAGCACTTTGCATTTGTCTTTATCAAACTTCATCCTGTTTACTTCAGACCATTTCTCCAATTTGTCCAGATCATTTTGAATTTTGACCCTATCCTCCAAAGCTGTTGCAACCCCTCCTAGCTTGGTATCATTTGCAAACTTAATAAGTGTACAGTCTATGCCAATATCTAAATCGTTGATGACGATATTGTACAGAACCGGTCACAATACAGACCCCTGCGGAACCCCACTTGTTATACCTTTCCAGCAGGATGGAGAACTGTTAACAACTACTCTCTGAGTATGGTTATCCAGCCAGTTTTGCACCCACCTTATAGCAGCCCCATGTAAGTTGTATTTGCCTAGTTTATTGATAAGAATATCATGCGAGACCATATTGAATGCCTTACTAAAATCTAGGTATACCAAATCCACCGTTTCTCCCTTATCCACAAGGCTTGTTATGCTATCATAGAAAGTGATCAGATTGGTTTGGCATGACTCTTCTTTGCAACTGTCCACAGAGTCTGTCCAACCCTTTCACAATGGCCGCAGTCACTGTTAGGTAGAGGGTCCTTTCTCTTTGCTGGGTCAGAAAGAAGCCCACATGTCAGTTCAAGCCCATCCTTTTATACAAAAATATCTTCTTATTTCTGGAAAACCCATACAGAACCCATTTGTGCAAATGATCCCAGGGGGCGGAATGTCTCTGTATTTAGTTTCAGGGATTTGCCTCAGTCAGCTCCTACTGATTTGAGTTCCTGGAGATGTTCTGTCCCTAACCTAGGCTACACCTACATTACAGCAATCTTTCAAAAGAAGTTCTTCCAAAAGATCTCTTCCAAAAAAATCTTTCAAAAGAGTGCTTCCACACACAAAAAAAGGATAAAAAAATTCTACCCCTTCTTTTGATAGTGTCCACACAGGCCCTGCTCTTTTGAAAGGATGGGCTGGGGATTGAAAAATCAGGCACCGTGAGACCTGCTCTTTTGAAAAAAGGACCCCCGGGGCATCTAAATATGTTTTTTTCTGAAAGAATCTTTTGGAAAAAGGTGCTCTTTCTCATCTGGGAGAGGAAGAAGGTCACTGGAAAAAGTGCTGTGTTCTTCCGATTTCAGATCGAAAGAGTGCATTTTGTATAGATGCTCCATGAGTTCTTTCAGAAAAGGCCTGTGTTTTTCAAAAGAACTTGACAGTATAGATGCAGCCCACAATCACACAGGACCCATTAATAATCATAATACAAGATGGTCCTCAAAGAAGCTACATGGGATTGCAATATCTGTCGCAAAGTCATCGAGGTCCTGTCTCTGAAAACTGTTTGCTAAAAGATACAGTAGCAAGTCTCTTGCGTAGTTTCAGAATGATGAAGAAAATCAGTTTCAACTATATTTCATGGCTTGTTTTAATTCTTAGTAGACTGTGAATGCTGTGATTAAATCTTTCAAATTCCTCAGATAATATACTCATGACATATGATAAATGTGCTTCTTGTAGAAAGGAAACAAAATCTCCAGAGGTAAGTTAAAGGCCATTATCATACACATTTTAGAAAGGCTTTTCTTTATGGGTAAACACCAAAGTGAAATAGGTAATAATAAAATCTATGGTAAAATGTAACATGAAGGTCATGTTTGGCTATTTGCTGTAATAACTAATCAGTGTAATGGCATCACATTATGAATGTACATGTTTAAAGGGTCCCACAATACTAGTGGCAATTTGTCCTAAGCGCTGTTTAGGAGTATTGCTGGTGTATTCAGAACTGTCATGACTTGGTAATTATCAAGCACCAAATTACCCAAAGAAATTGCGTGCCTCAGGAAACAAGTTTTCTGGAAAAAGTTGTGTTTTTTTCCATGGTCACCTGAAAGAGCACAGCTTGTAGATTTACTACAGGCTGTAAATAAATTTTATCATGAAGGCAGCTTCATGTATTGTGCAATTTCTCTGATATGGCCACCATATCTGTAAAGCCACTGGAGAAGATACAAAAGGTGACAGTGGAAATGTCCTTCAAATGTAACGAAATTTGGAGGTCAAGCTTGCCAGCAGCTATCTTGGTGCAGAAGGACTTAATGGTAGATACTAACAAAATCCATAGTGGAGAAATCAATCCTTTCTGTATGTAACCCAGATGCTTCCTGCTTTCTTTTGCATAATCACAATATGGGTCACCCATTCACACACATCCAGATGCTCAATACTGCTATTAGCCAGCAATTTGTTTTGTATTTATGACTATACAGCACTTTGAATGAATAATGGATAGGTAGTGAAATTCTTGCTATACTGGAAAAATGTTTTCATGACAATGTTTCCCCAAACCTTTTTTCCTGGCAAGACTTTCTATAACAATTAATAATAATAAAAAAATTACTTTATTATTTTCCATTATTTGGGAAAAACAGATGATGCAGTTTTATCAATCGTCGTGATAAAACACTTTCATGTCCCTTATGTCACAAGGATGTTAAATAGAAGCTACTAAAAAAAGATAAGATGTGTGATGTAATATCTTCTAGTGGACCTCACATACCTCATCTTTCTAATATCCTGGATCCAACATGGTTATAACTACACTGCAGAAGTTAGTAAAATTAGAGATTCTTAAATCAACAGGTCCAGGTACCTTGTGTTTCAGAATTTTAAAAGATCCAAATGAGGCACTAGCTGGTGATAGAGTTCTCCTTTTGTCCCTTTGCTTCCCTTATCAATTTTCTATAATTCCCAACTTCTGATTTATAGTCACTCATCTTCTTTCTTCCACTTGTTATATATGTATTATAGCTGCCTGCACTTCCCAGATAAAACAGTTTGTTTTTTATTAGCATAGCTTTCTTCCTTGTTTGTGGGATTACAGCTTTTTGACATCTAGTAGGTTTTCTTAAATTATTTGCAATTATCATTCATGTGTTGTCTAATAACTGCTGATTTCTACTTCTCATTTGTCCTCCCCTGACCCATCTAGATAAGGTTATGATCTGTAGGTGTGTTGCCTTCCAGAGAAAATCTTTTGTGGAACTACCATACTTTTTAAGATTGTTTATCCAGATGCTGGATCAAGGGCTTCGCCCTGTTGGGCATACTCAGAACACAGAGGCTCCTGGGAAATTCAGCCACTATCTTTTGAATTTATGGTAAATGAAAAAGCTCCCTCCCTACAGGAGCTGGCCAATGAGCCTGCCTAATTCCATCTAATAGCTCTTACTGCTGCTAACCTGTAGAGGGCTGGATGTGCTTTTTATTCCTTGGCCCCCAGTCAGTGTTACTCAATCTCTTGATCCAGGAAGGCTTGCCTCTGTAGCTCTTTATATCCATGGAGGCTTGATTTAGATATGTATTTAAGTGAATTAGAGGCCTCTGGCCTAAGCGATGGCTGTGTCTTATGGCTTCGTTCTTTGAGTGTGGTACCTCAAGCTTGATGCTGAGTTGGTTTCTATAGTTAGCATGCCCAGGGGCTCATCTTACTACTGGGGTTGAAGCAGCTAGCTGAGTCTTCTTCAGTGCTCCTCACAGTTTGTATTCTTTGTGTTGTTCGTTCTACTTTTCTTTCATAACAAATGATTACACGGGGCCTGGGTGGCAAGTACTTAATTTGCTGCATAGAGACTGACCTATAAAGAATATTCCCAACGGAATGTCAGATTGCATTTTTAAGAGCTGTGCAGTGTCTGGCCTGCAATTAAGTTGAAACAAGGCTCAACAGTGTCTAGAATAAGAGGAGCAGCATTACAAGGTAAAGTAACTTTCCCTTATTAATGCTATTGTAGCAGAGTTATGCTGAGGGATGCCTTTTGCCCCAAAAGCAGTGAGAGGTGTGCTCATTCTGCTGTCTTATGGAAAGAAATCTCTCTCTTCATCTCCTCTTTGACCCCAGTAATATCACGGTGCTGGGGAGTTTATGGAAGATTCTGGATGTGGAGTGAAAGATGTTAAGGGACATATAGCACCAGGGCCCAGTCAACTGAAGGCTTTGAACGTGGGGAGAGAACCTTGAAGTTTAGCTGGTGTTTAACTGAGGCTGCATCTACAACACCAGATAAATTCGAATTTAAGGCAGTTATCTCGATTGTACCAAGTGACTGTGTTCACTGTAAATACCATTAGCTTGATTTAGGGAGCATTAATATCAATATCATAACATTGTTGAAACTGGCTGGGTGTAGCATCAAGTTCTAATTTAAAAGTTCAAATGTAGGCTGGTGTGGAAAGGCCATGTCTTTGAATCGAATTCATTACCCTCCAGAGGTTGAGTGGTGCTGCTGCACCTGGCTCCTGGCTCCCTGCCATTCACGGGAGCCAGGAAACTGACCAGTGTAGCAGCCCTAGTCAGTTTCTCTGCTCCTATGAGTGGCAGGGAGCTGGGAAACTGTCTGGCACTGCTGCACCTGGCTCCCTGTTGTGCCTGACTCCTGGCTCCCAGGAGCCAGGTGCAGCAGCTCTGGTCAGTTTCCTGGCTCCCCCAAACTTCAGGAACCCTTGAACAAGGCAGCGGTAAGTGATAGGGGTGCAGCAAGGATTGGGGGAGGGCACAGAATGTGGGTCTGAGGGAACTGTTGGATAGTTTCCCACAATGCACTGCTGAAACACTTAATATTTGGCTATTCAGTGTGGCAGCATTAACTCGACTTTGTGTGCACTTTGTGAAGAAGTGAGGATTCTCAAAATCAAATTTATAAAACCCAGTGTTATAAAATCAAATTTAATAAAATTGAATTTATCTGGCAGTGTAGAAGTAGCCTGAGAATCTGTTTAGCTTGTGGAGCCCTGAGTTATTGTGCTAAAGTTATCCTGTGTTACTCAGCAAATGGGTTGCCATGTTTCGCACCCATTAAATTTTTTTCATTTGTATTGGTACTCCTGAAAACAATGCATTTCAATAATCAAGCTTGGAAGTCCCAAATGTGTGTTTTAGTTGTTTGACAAAGTGTGATACAACCTCTTAGCCAGTCATAGAGAAAAAAAAATCAGATGGGGAGGGATGGACTGAAACAGATGTCAAACTGGGGTAAGTGCCACTCGTTTTCCATACTACAGATACAGGATAACAGGTGCACATATTGCATAGCAGTAAGATGTAGATCACCAACATATACTAATTAAAGAAACACTTTTTTATTTTGTAGATACAGCATCATATAGTTACACAACAGTGAGGTCTGGAACTAGTGTATAACTGGTACACTAGCAAAATGGTCAATTTTTCCACCACAGTATAATATCTCATTTTAATATGTAACTACACTGAACTGTATCTGGTCTATGTAATTTTCAAGTCAGTGACTTCCCGCCATATAACACCGGATAAAATCCAACTAACCAATGTATTAATTTTATAGGAAGTTTATGAATGACAAAATGATAAGCTTTACAACAATACAGTAATTCTAAATAAGTGATTTGGACTTAGGCTCTTATAAAGTTAAAAATCATGTACTTCTTACAGGGTGTCTCATACAAAGTCTGATGAAAGGGTAATTTCAAAAGGATTTCTTAAGATTTTTTGCCATCTTAGGTTTGACATAGACTGGTTTATTTAGCCTCCTACAAATTAGAAGAATTATGCTTCTCATATTCATTTACACTACAGCCCCATCTAATGTTTTGGCAACATAAAAGTGCCACACTCAATGGCCCCTTTACACCTTCACAGAAGTGAAGATTCAGGCTCTTTTGTATCAGGAGCAACAGCCATCTGAAGCTTGGTGCAAACTCTTAGGTATGGAATCCACAGGACATTTATTTCAAAATATTTTCCTATAATGCATGTTTTATTCTATATTGGAAATAATACTATTTGTAGTAATATGCTGCTTGAATGTGAGAATCTCAGAGGGTTGAGGGTTGTCTGCTGAACAAGGGAAACCTATTACTTTGATTCTGAGTCACCAACGTAAACCAGTCCTGTATGTTTATGTGTATCCAGAAGGGGCAAATGACACATAAGATATTGGTATACTTAGAAAGCAAGGAGAAATTGCAGGTTAACAACAAAATTTTAGAAAGTGAGAAATGAACAAAACTCTGAGCTTGATTCCAAACTCAGCTATATCACTGTAAACCAGAAATAACTCAAATGAAAGAAATGGAATTATAAGAGAATTGAACAATAGTGGCATGAAAACCTGGCTGGGTATATTATAATACATACTATGCCCTTGATTTATCTTGGTAACTTACAGCATAATATCAAGAGCGCATTATGTGTTTCTGCAGAAATGGCCCAGATTTTCAAAAGCAGAGATCTCTTCTATTTCCTACCTCTCTCTTCACTATGGTCTCTGAGCTCCTTCTCAGTAGTGCATCAAGAGCTGTAAGTAACATCCGTCTGGTGGGGCTGTTCTTTTTAAATAATTTTTTCCAATGTACACTTTACTGGGTGTTTATATTAGATGATTAGACTATTTTTTGTGTTATATTAAAATAAAAATACTGCTACCAACCTTATTTTACTTCTACACAGCTTTCCCCAGAGTTGCTTCCTTCTTCTTGATCAGTCCAATAGGAAAAGATTTTGGAAGCATCTGCTTGTTTCAGCTGATAAAGGGCCTGAACAGACATTTGCTCATTTTCTTTAGATGCCTTCTCTTCCCTATGGAGCCAGTTTTTGCCAATGTTGCTGATGTCTGGCAACCAGGCTGCCTAGGATGGTTGTTTCAAATGTCACAGCACTAACAAACCAATGCCAAGGACTGAAGTTGAGCACTAATATGCCAGCCTTAAATGCCTCTCCCACCGCAGAGATGCACGTTTTCTTTTACAGTGGCTTTCCACAGGCAGGAAGAGAAATCATTTAAATTATTTTTGTATTGCTTTTTCCCCTAAATTTACTTTTGACAATGTAGATCTATTGTGGGCTGATTTAGCATTTTAAAGAAGAAAAAATGCAAGTGGTTGATAAGACTATTTTTCAGAACCAGAGAATGGCTGCAACATCACTGCCAGGACCAATGAGATATTATGACAAATAGAGCATTGTTCTGGACCAGGGGATCTCAAGTTGGTCTCCGAAGCCTTTCTTTGGGGTTTGCAGAAGGAAATGTTTCAGTTGGTCTGCAGTTGGGGAGGGAGTTGGAATACTGGGAGATGAGATAGTCAACAAGAGAAGTTCTTGTGAAGTAGTCCACTGAGTGAAATTGTTAGAGAACCACTCATTTGAAGGCTGGTGATTACAAGTGAAGGCAAAGATTTGCCAAAAAAGGACTGACATGAACCCTTTCAAGTTCATAATATTTGAAGGCTAATTGATTTGCCTTGATGGGTCTGGCACTCCAAATTAGAGGTGGAAGGTAGAAATATTCTACCTGGAATCCCCACGTTCAGGATTTGACAGCGAAGAAGGAAAATGTATTCTTTCTATTACGTTAGGGTCTATAATATTTCCAGCTGAAGCAGTAAAAGTGGATTATGCTGAGAGTCTGAACTCAGTTTTTCACAGTGACACTGGACAGAGTAGCTAAGAAAGCACATGGTTGATATTATGGTGAACAGTGTTGTTATAGTTGGTACCAGGATAGGAAATCTTGTCCCTTCCATCAACAGAAGTGTCTCCAATGAAAGATATTACCTCCCCCACCTTGTATCTCTCATTAAGATGACCAAATCATCTATCTCAGTTCACATATTTGCCTATCTGAAGGATGCAGCTGTGCTTTAGCTGTGTTTTTAATTTATCCATGGTAATTGGAGAACCTAGGTGACTGTGGTCCCTAGATGGTTAAATTCTATGGGCTGAACCTTAAGGCTACGTCTACACGTGCAGCCAACATCGAAATAGTCTATTTCGATGAATAACGTCTACACGTCCTCCAGGGCCGGCAACGTCGATGTTCAACTTCGACGTTGCTCAGCACCACATCGAAATAGGCGCTGCGAGGGTACGTCTACACGCCAAAGTAGCACACATCGAAATAAGGGTGCCAGGCACAGCTGCAGACAGGGTCACAGGGCGGACTCAACAGCAAGCCGCTCCCTTAAAGGGCCCCTCCCAGACACAGTTGCACTAAACAACACAAGATCCACAGAGCTAAGGGCTAAGGGCTGCTGCCCATGGTGACCATAGAGCCCCGCAGGGGCTGGAGAGAGAGCATCTCTCAACCCCCCAGCTGATGGCCGCCATGGAGGACCCGGCAATTTCGATGTTGCGGGACGCGGATCGTCTACACGGTCCCTACTTCGACATTGAACGTCGATGTAGGGCGCTATTCCGATCCCCTCATGAGGTTAGCGACTTCGACGTCTTGCCACCTAACGTCGAAGTTAACTTCGAAATAGCGCCCAATGCGTGTAGCCGCGACGGGCGCTATTTCGAAGTTAGTGCCGCTACTTCGAAGTAGCGTGCACGTGTAGATGCAGCTTAAGAGTGGCAGTGACCCAGCAGTTCCCATTACAATTACATGGGAAGTGTGGGTGTTAAGTTCATTTCAGGAACCAGATGGTTGTTGCAGGGAAGAAAAGTGCAGATGGGACATCAAACTTAAGTTTGTTGTCTTGAGAATTCAACTACACAAAAGTACCACTGCCCCAATCATCTGGTAGAGGTCTGCTCAGGAATTCTTGCCAGGAATAGAAGGAAACATGATTGCCTTTGCATTCCCATAATTTCCAAAGTTGCTAAAGGCATTTTTTTCTCCCAAAGTAAATCAGGGCAGCCTTGGGGTTGTTTTAACTTGTATCAAATGGTAATAGTCTGACAGAGGCTGTTATACCAACCAGATATTGTCAGAGTGCTGCAGCAAACTGGCCACATCTTCAACATACTCATCTCTGACAAACCAGGATGAGTGACACCAATTCAATGGCTTCTAGGAATTAGCCCACACTGATTGAATCTTGGATTGCCCAATTAATCTCTGGGGCCACTTTGAACTGTCAGATGATACAGCACGTCCATTTCAGGGTTTAAAATTTCTGCACCCTTCCACAGAAACTCTATATGGGGATTGAACTTCATTCCACAAAGACAGTTTAAGAAACTATTCAATCGTCTTGAAAATTGGCAGCATAGCAAGTAAGAAAATGGGGATAATGTTCATCTCTTTGTTTTACAGTGTATTCATCCATGTTTACTGCTATATTAATAACCTTTGGGAACCCTAAATAGATCTTTCTGTGGGAGGAGAATGTAGTGAAGAGGGAGAGCGAGCATTTCAAATCATCTTTAAAATTAACTAACATTAGTATGTACGTCTCCTATGACTCAACAAAATACATGCAATAAAGCAAAACTGAGCAGCGGAAAAGAAAATGAGGGTCGTTTCACTTGCTAAAGGAACAAACAGCTGTTGATCTAAACTCATACTGTTCAGTACACTGGTGTGTTAGAGATTTTATGACAAAAGTAATCTAAATCAAAGTCTGATTTTGCTTAATCGTGCAATTTGTTCTGTGTTGATTTTCTGCCCCACAGTGAAGAAAACTAGAATCCAATGAAACTCTGGAAACCATTTACAATCCTACTGTATTAGAACATTAATACTGGGAAGGAAGGGCTGTGCACAGAGGGATATGCGGAGTGAATGCACTAGCTCACATTTCAGAAATAGCCCCAATTTTAAAGCTTTCCAAGGAAACATACGTGGTGGACGTGGAAGAAGGAAGCCAGACTGATAGTTTTAAGTTACTTTTAGGGAAGGGTGGAACAGCTGGTGTTCATTTTCAGTAAGGCCATTTTTATACAGGTGTATGAAGGAGTGTGTAAGTCACGTTAATATGGAGTCTTTCTGTAAATGTTGTACAGCACCAAACACATTGCCAGTGCTCTGCAGATACAATGTGCTTGTAGTTCTGTCAGCTTTAATTGCATGCTGATTGAAATACATGTCTAGCCTCAGGCTGAAAATGAAAATGCCCTTCTGTCTCAGTACTTACAATGGATTATTTGCTCACCCAAATTGTGTGTTCCTTCCACTGACTTGACTCAGCCAGTCGAACCCTATGTTGCACTGTAAGAAGAGTGAATATGTTAATGAGGTCAGAGTTCTTCTAGGGTGCATACTCACCATTCAGTGCTGTTACAAGAAAACTGAGCCCTTATTTTCAGCATCAAGTTGGATGTGCCACTTGTTATTGCACTGAAAGGGTCAGGGGCTCCGTTGAGGTACATCCAAATAGTTCTGCTGTCTTCAGTAGGGCTAAATTGAGTTGTACTTGCTGAGGATTTGCCTGAAATGTTTAAACCCAGATCAGCAACATCTTCTGAACAGAGGAAAGGCTGTCTGCATAACTGTAATGGGATATACAGACTCCACAGTGCGTAATAGGATTAATAAGCTACTGTAGGCTCAGTGGTCCTACCTTGTTACATCTGTGAGAGAAGTCACGATAGGAAGAAAAGGCTTCTGGGGAGGAAACCCACCTCAGTTAATGGCAGACCAGGGAGGATAAGCTGTTTTACAGATGAAGGAACTGAAGAAATGGTAGAGGGAAGGCTGGAGCACCACAGATATCTGCTGCCTGGTGGCCCTGGCCTGAAGAAAGGGAAAGCCAAATGCTGCCTGACTTTGAGAAGCAATGCATTTCAATTCAAATCAGTTAGGGCCACAGCCTATAAGTGCCCTCTGAAGGAAGTGAGCCTAAACCCTGCTTTGGGGTACTTCATTTGTGTTAATCCCGCAAGCTTCTGTTTGTTGTCTATCCTAAAAAGGGAGACACTTTAAAATGCCTTAGCCCCAGGACCAAGTCACAGGAAGAGGTGGAGCACTGCAGTGCCAGACAGAAAGGCCGCACCTACACTAAAAAGTTGTTTTGGAAAAATGAGGCATTTTTTTGAAAGAACACATGGAGCATCCACTGACAAAATGTGCTCTTTTGATCTGAAATTGAAAGAATGCAGCTCTTCTTCTGGAAGCCCTCTTCTCTTTCCGGATCAGAAAAAGCATGTCTTTTTGAATTCATTTTTCGAAAAAAAGCATGGGCAGATGGTCCACAGGCCCTTTTTTTTGAAAGAGCAGTCCTCATGGTGCCAGAGTTTTTGATTCCTGGTCCGTTTGTTTGAAAGAGCAGGGGCTGTGTGGACACTCTCTGTTGAAAGAGTGGCTGGATCTTTCAGTCCGCTTTTTTGTGTGCAGGCGCACTCTTTTGAAAGAAGATCTTCCCACAGATTATCTTTTGAAAGATTGCCGTAGCGTAGACGTGGCCGAAGTGAGCAGATATGCTCTGCTTGGAGGTCCTATGGGGGGTGAGGTTAACCCATTCACAATAATATAACTTAGTAGTAAAAGTAATTCTTGCTAAAATTACCTTATTTTCTTGTTGGGGCAACAAGATTTGAGATTCAGATTGCCTTGGACACATCAGTTTAAAACTACTTATTTGACTTCTGTACATTTCAATTTCAGAACTAAGGCTACGTCTACTCTTAGGAAAAACTTCAAAATGGCCATGCTAATGGCCAAATTGAAGAATACTAATGAGGCGCTGAAATGGATATTCAGCGGTTCATTAGCATGCTGCCAGCCACAATACATAGAAAGTGCTGCATTTTGCTCACTCTCGGCTCATCTACATGGGGGTCCTTTTTGAAAGGACCCTGCAAACATCAAAATCAGCTGACAGGAATAAGGGGATTTCGATGTTTGCAGGGTCCTTTCCAAAAGGACCCCCCCTGTAGATGAGCTGCACATGAGCAAAACACGGCACTTTCGAGTGCCGCGGCCGGCAGCATGCTAATGAGGCGCTGAATATTCATTTCAGCACCTCATTAGTATTCTTTGATTTGGCCATTAGCATGGCCATTTTGAAGTTTTTCCTAAGTGTAGACATGGCCTAACAGAATTTACAGCATATTCACAATAGTTTCTGAGATGCATTGTTTCTTATTGCACCAGCATATATTACAGGTGAGTAAGGCAAGAAACTCTATGGAGGGCTTCAAATGCCTTGGCACAGGTACTGATGTATGTGGGTTGACTTGCATTTGCCAGCCTCTTCATTTAGAATCCATAATTTCTGCAATATTTAATAACTATTTTTATTCAGCTTTAAATGGAGGGCAGCTTTCAGATGATGGCAGCTTCTATTAAGTTTAATTACTTTCCCCTACGGCTTGCTGGGCAATGATACAACAATTAATAACAGGAGCTATTAATTGAAAGTGTCTTCTAAACAAAGATATAGATAATTTACTATGTTTAGCTCGAGGGCTGGAGTGTACAGGTTGAACCTCTCCAGTCCAGCACCCTTGGGACCAGACTGGTGCTGAATAAGAAAATTTGTTGGCCCATGGGAGGTCAATATTGTCTAGTATATTATCAACATGTCCACTGCTTACTGGGCTCTTAGAAGACATTTGTGGGGTAAATTGCAACAAAATAACAGCACGCAACATGGAGAGCCAGGACTGGCACTGGAAAAACATTTATGGGACCCTGGGAAATTTAGTTGCACCCATGATGTGTAGGATGAGTGAACATCTGTCTAACTAAAATAATGTCAGATTATGAATGTTGCTGGACTGTAGAGGTTCAACCTGTACCTTCAATGCATTGTCCTATGTTGAGTGATGCACGTTCTAGGGGGGCTGAGTGGTATCATTACTTCTGTTTTACAGAAAGGGAAACTGAGGCAAAGTAAGATTAAAATGACTTGGCCTAAGTCATTATGAAAATACACTGAAGGGAATTTTAAAGTAATTTAAAGTAAACAATGGTAGAATCATGAAACAGAATTTTGGAGGCTTGAATTTCATGAACTTTCTCTAAAATGAGCTGAGGAGTTGGCCTCTGAATGGCTACGTCTACACTAGCCCAAAACTTCGAAATGGCCATGCAAATGGCCATTTCAAAGTTTACTAATGAAGCGCTGAAATACATGTTCAGTGCCTCATTAGCATGCAGGCGGCCGCGGCACTTCGAAATTGATGTAGCTCGCTGCCACACGGCTCATCCAGATGGAGCTTCTTTTCGAAAGGACCCTGGCTAGTTCAAAGTCCCCTTATTCCTATCTGCTCATAGGAGTAGGGGGACTTCGAAGTAGCCTGGGTCCTTTCGAAAAGGAGCCCCATCTGGACAGCCGTTTCTACACAGGCCACTTTCTTCGAAAGTGGCATGGTAATACACAGCCCGAAATATGCTAATGAGGTGTGGATGCAAATTTGCATGCCCATTTCAAAGTTTTTGGCTAGTGTAGACATGCCAATTAAGGATTAGGAATCCCCCTTCCTTAGTGAGTCTGTTGCACATAGACAGCTTTGCAAGTGCACCTTTCTGGACACTAATATTTACACACCTAGCGTCTGTCATTTGCATGCCCAAGTGACAGAACTTACCTGCAGAAACCCTGTCAACTGTGCCTTCAGGCAGTGGTATATGAAAATCCACACATGTGGCCCTGATCCAGTGCTCTTTGAAATCAATGGAAGACCTTCTATTGATTTAACTTGGCTCTCTCATGCTGGGTCTACATTTGCCCCCAGCTTCGAAGGGGGCATGTTAATCAGGGTGGCGGGAGATTACTAATGAAGTGCTGCAGTGAATAAGCAGCACTTCATTAGGCTCATTCTCCTCTGCAGCAACTTCTAAGTGTCAAACTTCGAAGTGCCAGCATGCGTGCCACTTTCAAAACACACCCACCTGTTTAGCCAGGGGGCCTTTCAAAATGCCTCACTGGTTTTGAAAGCCCCTTCTTCCCAAAAACAAATGGGAAGAAGGGGCTTTTGAAATCAGGGGGTCATTTCAAAAGGTTCCTGGCTACATGGGCAGCGTGCATTTTGAAACGGCACTTCCAAAATGAGCATGGTTGCAGTTATGCTAACGGAGTGCTGCATATTCATGGTAGAGCCTCATTAGCATCTGCCAAAGTGCCTCACTACAGCGCCCGTTCTGAAAGAAGGAGCTAGTGTGGCCACAGCCAGAGAGTTTTGTTAATGTTTGTACTCTGAGTGAGAAGAAGAGTAGGGGAATTGGAATTCATGGATTGCACTTCTAGCTTTGACACTGAGCTGTTGTTTGACCTTTGGCAAGTCACTTAGTCAAAATATTCAGAATCAGGTACCTAAGGTTTATTAAATACCCAAATAAGGGGTCTGTTTTTCAGAATGCTTAATGTACACCTATAGGATTAATGGCTCTGAAAATCAAGTGCTTATTTAAATGCCTAAGTATGGATTTAGATTCCTCACTGTACATGCCTACATTTGCAAATGACTTTATTTGTCTCTCTCTTTTTCCCATCCATAAAATAGGGATAATAAAACTAACTTACTTCACAGAATTTCCAGATCTGAAGAAGTGGGTCTGTCCCATGAAAGCTCATCACCTAATAAATTATTTTGTTTGTCTTTAAAGTGCTACATGACTGCTTTTTTTTGTTTGTGTCATTACAGACTGACATGGTTACCTCTCTGTGACTACTTCACAGAGGTAAGTGGTAATTTGGAGTTGAAATCTGTTTATATAAATGCAATGCTATATAAACTACACAGCTGGCAATGTTTGCCTTTTAGTCTGAAGCTATATTTCTCTATTGTGAACAAACAGAAACTATCTGAAGTTTAAACTGACATCTACTGGCTGCAGCTATTTTAAAGGTGGAAAAATCTATAAGAAAGTGTCAGTGTAAAGACTTTGGATGTAGGAGGGCACAGTTCTCCTGCCACACTGTCATATGTCAACCTTCATTTAAAAAGACAACATTCCTGTTCAATAATGTGCAGAGCATAACAACAGGACTAACCCAATGCAAGAAGCAGTTAATTTGGCTCATTTTAGCATTAGTTACTAGTACCAGCATGTGCCCTTTAATACTAACCTGTTCATTTTGAATGCTTTTAGCCATGGCATTACAGTAATGTACGTATGTATTATCATTTCTTTGCAAGAAAAACTTTGAGGCAATTCTTAGGCAGTTTAAAATTCCATGACTTTGGTCAAAGGACTGAGAAACCAGGTATTAAGGATTTCAGTCCTGTCAGAAGCTTTTGCCAATAAGAGGGCTTCTGTCATTCACAACTGGGCACATTCAAGATTTCCTATGTTACTTACCTTCATGCTGACAGTTTCTAGCATCTCAGGGGACCATGGGATTTTCTTTCCCTTTTTTCTCTGCAAAGTGTTTTGAGTATTAGAGGGAACAGAGAAGCAAAGGGAAGGAGTGAGAGTGAGATGATTTGGGTTTCTTTTTTTGTTAGTTTTTATTAAATTTTAAATAAAATACTGGCAATTTGCTCAGCCTTTCTCCTCTCACTAATATTTAAAAAGCATTTAATTAAGATTTTATAATGTGTCCAATGAGTTAAGCTACCCTATGGTATTAGAAAAGTATTACACATATAAATAAAATACATCAAAGCATTAAAAAGCTATTACACACTCGGAACACAAAATGGCAGAATAATGATGGATCCCACGAAGCAGCAAACATATTCAAAAATATTATCTTCCTGGTAATGAAATGCCATCCGTTTCATTTTAAGCTAAATATGTTAGACATATCAGTGGAGTCTGTGCTGACACAGCAGTGAGTTGAAATTGAAAATCTGAAATTATATATATGATTGGACACAGTGTTAAAGTAATTTATAGGAAAAACCACAAATGTGCTGGGTCTGCACCTTCTGGTGAACTCATTTTAAGGAATCAGATAGAGGAAAACTCTACCATTTCTAATGTGCAGTTAGAATGGCAGCTTGCCAGGGCCCCAATATATTTAGTATGGAACAAAAAAAAAAAAAAAAAAAGAGGGAGAGAGGGGAAAAAGGAGGCTAGAGTGACTTGATTCAAATTACAGCGATTCTGCATAAGCCATCAAGAAAATGGCATTCGTTTTCATCACTCTGACCTAATATGATATAGCAGCTGTAGGAACTGTATTAGCTATCAAGACGAGAGGGAGATAACAGGGAAACATTTAGAGAGGGACAGCAGGATAGGGCTAATTTCAGCATGGTTGCAGATACATCATAGGCATTGCCATTGAGCGCAAAGTGGTAGCAAGAATGATGATCATCTGATACCCAAAGTTCAGACTGGAATTCAGATTCTGATGACTAGAATGGATCTCGCTTATTATGCACACACACACTGTGACAGACAGAAATGTGCTGACAGTCTGTCTTACTTTAGTTTTTTTGTTCTTGGTGTGCCTGGCTTGCCTCCCATAAAGTGGCGTCGTCTGGTACGCTTTTAAAGAAGCAGGAAGCATGAGGGCTTTTTGGTAAAGAAAGTAGTTCCCCCTTTTTTTAAATTCCAAAAGTTTTTCATTCACTTTTCCAGTCGTTCCTAAAATCCAGAGAATTTACTGACACATGATACACTTCAGCCCTGTACTCTGGGTGGAGCACAGGTCATCTACAAGTCTCCTCCACCTCTCTCTGTCTCGGGACAAAACTTCTAGCTGACCCCGGGAACATCCTGGTTGTTGTCCTTCAATCTCAGTAGATCTTCACATTGTCCAAGGTCTTCCTCTTTGCGTTTTCCTTGCGGTTTCCCTTTGAGAGCTTGACAGACAATGTTGGACAATAATTTTCAGAGAGTGTGGCCTAGCCACGTCGACTTTCTTCTCTTGATTTGAACATCTAGTGGTTCTTGTCTTACTCTATTCCAGAGGCCTTAATTTGTGACCAAGTCATTTGATGTGAAGGATGTAAGTTGTCATTTATGAAGGGGAAGATATTGGGGAGGAAAATACATTATTAGGTTATGAACTCTGCCTCAGAATTATCATATTAATTAGCTATGAAGCTTACTCTTACTTATTATTTTTTAAGCACTGACAAGGTACTTGGGGCTCTACAAGACATAATTCAAGCCATGTTTGCTCAAAGATGCCACAATCTAAGCAAATCAGGTAATGCCAATTTTTTTTATGGGTGGCTAAAATTAGGCTCTGAACTCCACATTTAGGCATATAATAGGCCTCACTTTTGCAAGTGCTGTGAACCCAGCAGCTCCTGCTGATTTCTCATTGGCCAGAAGCACTGAAAGAAAGGAACAAGTAGGTTTTTTTTGTCCTTTTATATAATTAAGTTGACTCACTTCTTGTGAACACAGTGGAAAATAAACTGCTTTAGAAACGGTAGTTGTAAACACTTTGCTTTTGACAGGACTTATTATTTCTTATTCCTGGGGAGTTACAGTAGATGTTGCTTTTTTATTCATTGTTATAACACATACCCAGCAAGCAGTTTCAAAAATTGTTAATGAATCATCTGCCAGCTTTTGAATTGATAAGTCTCTAGATCCACTCCAGAAGCTGATACATACTAGTGCCACCCCCTGCTTATCTGCTAGTTGTGTTGAAAAATATTATGGTCAATTACTTGACCACACTTGGGTTTTGTTACAAAATATATTCAAGAGGCCAAATAACCAATGTCAGACAGGTTAACTGCTCTAAGTTAATAATAATATACTATATGACAAGGTTGTGTATCATGCCATTCTCTGGAAAGCATGTAGGAGAGTGGTGTCATGTTTATCTTTTGTAGAAGGTGTACTCCAAAGTTACACAGCTTAGCTAGTATTATTTATATGATGATTTTACAAGTCACACTTCTCTTTATATGTTTCTAAAATCTAATGCATCAGTTTGTCCCAGTTCTGTAATTTGTTCTGTTCCTTTCAAATCTCCATTTTGGATGCTAACATTCCAAGTACTGGCTCATGAAGGTACTTCCCTAGCTTTTACTAATACATAGATGCTACATCTACACTAGCACACTACGTCGAAGTAACCTATTTCGAAGTAAGAACGTCAAAATGGGCTACTTCGACGTGTATCGTCTACATGTCCTCCAGGGCTGGTGCCGTGAACGTTCAAAGTCGAAGTACCAATGGGGAACGTCGAAAGGAGCCGCTCTGGAAGGCAATGCGGAGCCTCCACACACACAAGCACTCCCTGTCGAAATGAGGGGCCAGCAAAGCCTGCGGACAGGGTCACAGGCTGGACTAGACCTTCTGGGGCAAGATCAAGCCGCTTCCTTAAAGGGCCCCTCCCAGACACACTCAGCCTGCACAGCACGAGGTCCACAGAGCCGACAACCGGTTGCAGACCCCGTGCACACAGCATGGACCCCCAGCTGCAGCAGCAGCAGCAGCCAGAAGCCCTGGGCTAAGGGTTGGTGCATGCAGGAACCATAGAGCCCTGCAGGGGCCGGACAGAGAGTCTCTTAACCCCTCAGCTGATGGCTGCCATGGAGGACCCTGGTATTTCGATGTAGCGGGACACAGATCATCTACACATGCCCTACTTCAACATCGAATGTTGAAGTAGGGTGCTATTCCCATCTTCGGATATGAATAGCGCTTTTGACGTCTCGCCACCTAACGTCAATTTCAATGTCGAAATAGCGCACAGCGCGTGTAGATGTGACGCGTGCTATTTTGACATTGTGTCAGCTACTTCAAAGTAGTTGGCTAGTGTAGACACACCCAGAATGAATGTATCTTGACTTTTGACAAATTTTCTACTTTCTTATATCAAATACTTGCTTCAGAAAATACACAGGGCTATAGCACGTTTAGCATAAATCAACAGGATTCTGGATGGTGTGTTTGTATGTTCATGAAATATGTATGTGTAGGACTTTATCAGGGTTCAGGTTTAAAAAAAGGATTAGATAAATTCATGGAGGCTAGGTCTCTCGATACTTGTTATGTATTAGGTGATGAGCTTTCGTGGGGCAGACCTACTTCTTCAGATCTGGATCTGGGTAAGGATCAGAAATGGGTCAGAAGTGGGTCTGTCCCAGGAAAGCTTGTTCTAATAACCTAATAAATTATTTTGTTAGCCTTTAAAGCTCTACATGACTGTTTTTTTGTTTTGACAAAATACTATATGAAGCAGTGGAGAGGATTTTCATATGTGACTGAAGTGTCAACTAAACTGTGTACTGGCAGTACATAATTAACAAAGCCAGAATTAATATACCTTGCATTTGAAGCTTTGCTTGTATTACAACTATTATCCAAGTGTGGGAAATTAGTATTTCAAGAGCCATATGACAGATAAAGTCATTCAAGGCTTGTTCTGCCTAGTGCATGTCATTACCAATTAGAATAATCTGTGTCTTCTTTCTCTATCAATGTTTTCAAACTCAAAGTGAGTGAATTAATGTGGGGCTCGTGTATATGTATGTATACACACACACACACATGCACACACCCCACAGGGGGTTAGATTCTGCTTCATTACCTTAAAGTATGGAATCTGGAATAACTGTGTATACCTGAGGTGAATGCACTCTGATTTTACATCTGTGCAAATGTGAGCAGTGTCTGGTTAGAAGCTTCACGACTAATAATTAGGGGTTTCTACAGTATTTAAGACTATCGTAATTCTTGTGCTTGCCACTACAGGGATGGATGCTTTTAGAAATATTAAATGACTGCTAGAGAGGTAGGCATATACTGGTAGTCCTCCTGCTTACTATCTTTCCTTACAGCTAATATATCACTAAACACAAATACGTTATTGTTTAGAACTTTTCAGTAGTTTGTTTCAAAGCTGCTTATGCACTTGATATTCCGGCTTTTGATACCTAGGCAGTAAATGAGGGAGACAATCTTCTCTAGCAAGATTTAGACTGAGACAACTCACTTTCCTAATAGTATATGTATTTTTGTCCAGTGCTAAAATAATAGATAAATCAGAGCTGTTAATTCAACCGTAATGTGGGTTGCATGGAAGAAATACAGGCATTTACTTTAGCTGGTAGTAAATAACTCAGAATTAGTGTTTCTTTACTACTGATTTGTTTCGTGAACTGGAAGAAAATTCTGTTAGTTTGCCTCATTTGATAGTTACTAAGCGGCCAAATACACTGTCCAGTAACAACTGTTAAGATTGCATTGACTATGTGCAAATTATGTTAAACAAACCCGAACACCATTATTCAAACTCCTGATAGATTTGTGCATTAGGATTTTCCCAACATTTTTATGGCAATTTTGTATCATTTAGAGCTCACCCATAATGATACAAAGTGCATAAAGTGTAATATTTCAGGAACTTGACGTATCATAAAACTACAGGAGAAACAAATTTTAATTCAGGAATATTGGATTCAGAGGAAAAAGGAAGGAATGTGCGAAAGACCTTATGGCTCCCAAAGTTTGGCTGGCTCTGCACCAGCCAGGGATTATTTCATTGTAGCAATTTGTCTTCAGGGCCAAAAGAAAGAAAAAGGAAACATAAACAATCAGAAAATAAATAAATTGCATTGATAAGGATGAATTAAAGGACTGATATGGCCTGAGCATTTTGAACCTCTCTTAAATTCCATTTATGCTATTTTGTTTTAGCTGCATATTCCCTGATTTCAGCAGTCTGTGTTCTTTCTTTGTCTCAGGCTATGTCTACACTGGCCTCTCCCTTTCAAAAGGGAAGTGCAAATGAAGCAAATCAGAAATACAAATGAAGTGTCAGTTTGCATACCTCATGCTTCATTTGCATAATTATATTTTCAAAAGAAAAACAGCAGTGTAGATGGGGTTCTTTTGAAATAAAACCCTGTTTTCGAAAGCACCCTTCTTCCTACTTTTTTCAGGAAGAAGGGTGCTTTCAAAAACAGAGTTTTATTTTGAAAGTACCCCGTCTATACTGCTGTTTGCCTTTTGAAATACACCCTTTCGAAAATGGGATTATGTAAATCAAGAATGAGACATGCAAATTGGCACTTCATTTGCATTTCCTATTTGCATACCCCTTTCAAAAGGGGATTGTAGTGTAGATGTAGCCATGAGGTTTATCATTTTCAAAATAAACCAACCGCTATTTCAAAATTATTTCAAAATAGTGGTCGCATTGTGTAGAAGCTAGGATAGTTATTTCAAAATAACTTTGCTGTGTAGACCTACCTTCATTCCTTTTTGGCCCATTCACTGTAAAGATGATTCAGTGAAAACTCCTTTTCAAAATAAACCCTCTTTCTCTCTCATCTATGGTTTTACCTCAGACTAACCTTTATCTAATCACTTAGCCAGTTCTCAGTTTGTCTCTCTCCTTTTACATATGTCAGATATCATTTTAAAGTTACATGGAAGTAAATGAAAATAGTTTACTTGTTCTAGTTGCTTATTGGATCTCTAAACCTGATAAAGTTGATCATAACACCATTTTAAATAACCTGAACTGAGTTTATAAAGGCCATACAAATCTGTGCTGATATACACATTTATTGCAGGTTGCACCTCCCTCAGCCAGCATCTTTGGGACCTAAGTGGCTACGGACAAGGGGATTTGTTCTGTGAGGTGAAGTCAGGACAGCTGCTTGGAGAAGTGGCCACCAATCTTACATGGCTTCCGCCCCGCCCCGCCCCCTCCAGGGCTGTTGGGCTTCCCCCATGTGGCAGGGATCCCTGTGGTTGCTCAGAGCCCCAGCCAGCTCCCCACCATGGGGATACGGGGTTCCTCCATGGCTGGGGCTGCCTGTGCGGCTCTGCACCCAAGCTGGCTCCCAGCTGTGGGGCTGCTGGGGTTCCCCTGGCTCCTGGCTTCTCACCAGTCCATTTTGTGCCACAGGGATGTTGGGGTTCTCCAGGCTGGGGTCCTGTGGCGCTTCCTGCTGGACAAGGGATGTTGCTGGATGAGAGAATGCCCAATAAGGGAGTTTCAACCTTTGTAAATGGCTCTGTTTCTCTTTACATTTCTTTGGATTTTTTTTGCAAGACTTAGTTTTTCAATTATCACATGAAGAACATCATTTTAAAAATCCTATGGTGTTTGGGGCTGTTCCTGTGCACTTAAATCCCCCTCCAAAAGCAATGGGCACTGAGGACAAACACTTAGCACTTTGTGAGATCAACTCCATGTTCAGGAGCACTCTATAACTATAGTAAATGAGCTCTTTGACAGATTCTCAGTAGCTGTCTTGCTAATCCAGAGACATTGGAGGTGATACCTTCCCCGGCATCTCCTTTTTGGCTTTTCATTGTTTTCTCATTTTGGAAAAAAATGCAATTGATTGGATAGTTTAGCTGAGTTTTATTTGGTTTTAGATGTCATTGTGTTTCAGAAGTATTTTGATAGACAACATACTGCCATGGGCACATACAGTGTTACAATTACAGAGGTTTTAACTTAAACTGGTGAGGAAATCCTTCCTCCATTCTTTACTCATGTTACCATACTTGAGTATTCTGGTGTCTCCTTCATACAGCATGCATTTCAGTATCCAATCATGTTCACTCACAATTACAGTAATTATAAGTGGCTCAGCTGCCCAAAAGTATTTAGAGAATTTCAGAGGGAGTGTGGTCCAGATCTTCAAATATATTTACTTAGCTATATTCCCAGAGGATTATCAAGGGGGAGATTAAATGAATTTGAAAATAATATGCGATGTGGAGGGTTAAGGATGTGGTGGCACCCCTCAAAATACATTTTTTTAAAATACTTATTCATGTGTATAGTGAGTTTTGTGAAAATGTATTTCTGGATATTCATGTTTTCAGCTGTGGGTTGGTTAGTCAATGCAAACAGTTTACACACATGGATTAACACATGCTATATTAATAATTGGTATGATGCTCATAGGGCCCCTTTCCGTCTAGAGAGACAGTGGCTAGCAGTGATGGTGAGGATCTATGGGCAATGTTTGAGTCTGCAGCTTCTCTTGTGGCTTCTCCGTCCAATGTAGGATTTGCATGGTCAATTGCAATAACCGCATGCCAGTCTACTTCCAAATTCCTGAGTCTGAGAGTTTTTCCTTCTAAGACGAAGTTCTTTTGTGTGGCTTGCACATGTACTATTGGGAAGTGGTGGATTCTCCATCCTTCGAGGTTTTTAAGTTCCAGCTTAACAAGGTCCTGGCTGGGATGACTTAGTGGGGGTTGATCCTGCTTGAAGCAGGGGGCTGGACTAGATGACCTCCTGAGGTCCCTTCCAGCCCTATGATTTTGTAATTCTGTGAGGATGATGTGCCCTGTTGTAGCAATCGTTGCCAGGTATTTCGATCTGATGGTGTAGATTCCCAGGATTTTGGATCGATGTTGAATTTTTTCATGGCATTTCTGCATGTATCCTTGAATCTTAGCTTTGGTCTTCCCCTTGTTCTCAACAAATGTAATATATATGTGTTGGGTAGTCATATTGAAGTATGCTTATTTTGGCTTGCTGATGCAAAAGCACATATCCCATGATCAGAGGTGGAAAAAGTACTGAAAAGTTACTTGAGTAAAAGTACAGCTGCTGGGGAAGGGTTGGTGAAAATGTACTTAAGTACACGTTACTGGCGCCCCGTATGAAACTACTTGAGTAAAAGTACACTCGCATATTTATTGTACTCTAGTACCCAGAAGTAAAAGCAGCTTCACTTTCACTCAAGTAACTTTTTGGGTATTTTTTCCACCTGTGCCCATGATGCTCCAGGACACACATAGCTCAGCATTTGGCTTAGGCCAGGACAAATGTTGTCAAAAGCTGCCAATCTAGCAAGATAGCATTATGACAGGGGTGAAAGGAAGTTCTTAGGCATTCTATTATACCTGTTGTGACGAATCACAGAGGTACATCTTTTCTACTTGACAGTATCAATCAAGAAGACCCATGGGACATGCCTGTAGACCAATTAAACTGAAAATGATGGAAAAGATAAAACATAAAGAATGAAAAGTGTGACCAAGCTGGGCCTGTACATGACTTGCTCTGAACATGAGGGAAAGGGAGAGGGAACAGAGAGCCTAAAAACTGCGACAGCAAAAAAGAAAGTTAAAAGAGAAACAGAATGTTGAGTGTAATTTGAACATTTCCTTGGCAGGAGGCCTGTAAGGTGCCAAAGACGAACTCAGGGAATACCAAATGCAAAGTAGACAGGCCTAAAAGGAGAAGTTAAAGAAGAAGCATATATGATGGTAAACAGCTATCTTGCAGCACAGAAAGACCCTTCTGTAGATTTTTTGGGATGCAGACAAAAATCATGTGGTTTTTTTGTGAATGATTAGAAAAAACACTTACTTAAAATTTTTCCTGTTTTGCATTTTGAGGGGTGTGTTAATTTTAGACCCTTAATAATCAATTATTGCCCAACCATGAGACTGTAGGTGACTGAACATTGACTCCATGATCTGTCAACCTGCTGAGTGTTAAAAAGCTCAGATTCTGGCTCCCTTAATTCATACCGCTGTGGCAATAAAGGCCTGATATCATGAGTTAATAGCAGTTATTTTAGCCTGTTTATATCGCAACCCTAAAGTCAGATACTGAATGTAAACATACATTTTTGTATGAATATTTCCTTTTATTTTGGTTTTGTTTTTCATTTAGAGACAGTTTTGTCTCATGTAAGTATGTGGGAAATGACATGATGGAGCCACTGCATCCCGTTGGGTAAACAGGTAGTATTTTCAGTCAGTATTTTTAAAGGCCTCAGATAATAACCCCTACGAGCTTTAATTCACCAAAAATCAGCTTACTTAAGAAAACTGTTTATATGTTTTCATTCTTGTATAACTTAAAAGTGGCAAACTCATTTTGTTTGTTTGCTTTGTGTTTATTAGGCATTTTTGCAGTCTCAACATAATCTCTTTTTTTCAAATGGTAACCAGTTTTGGCCTTTGTTCAGACCAATTTCTGAATGAAAAAAATTTCAGGAAATTTTCGTAGTCCATTGTTTAAAAACAATTAATTGAACAGGTTTATTCTTTTAAAGGAAGAGCCGGTGTGATGTGAACTAGAATGTCACAAATTGAAATGGTCTTAGAGCTGTACATTTATGCATAAAGGCATAAAAAGAAAACAAATAAGAAGAAAAACAGTATATTTAAAACTGATAAAGAAATCATATTTTTATGCATTATATAATTAGTCTATGGAATGCAGAGCCAAAAATATTACTGATGCTAAGAGTCTAGAGAGATTTGAAACAGGATTACATGTTGATGGGGCAGAAACACTCAGCTATGTAAGATAAACTTACATATGGGTTATTAACCTTCATCCTCACACTAACTGCTTAGTGTGGGCAGGTTCTTTCACTCTGTAGTAGCAAGACACTAAATGTGAGACACAGCTTCCAATAATTATCTATTACTGAATTTCTTGTACTTTCCTCTTAAATATCATGCACAGAGACAGGATTCCAGCCCAGATGGACCACTAGTATGACATTTCCAATATTTCTGTTTGTATAGCATAATGAGAGTTCTTTTAAGAAACCTTTTGATCTAAAGATGTTAAAATGTGGATTTAACGTCCCATTTAGTGGCACTAATTACATGCAAATAGTGTATAATTTCAAGTTGAGTTGCTACATTGTAATTTTTATGTACTGTAATTAAATGAAGTTACCTAAGTTCTTCAACATTGGTGCTGTCAGAAACTACATAATTACTTATTTATTTTTATTGGGTGATAATGTAGGCTTATGGTAGTACATTCATGGGCTGTGTCTACACTGTTAAGTTCTTTTGAAAGCTTTTTTGAATGAAGGGGACTCTTACGAAAGGTCCCATGGAGCATCTACACACAAAAAGCGTTCTTTCAAATGTAAATTGAAAGCATGCTGCACTCCTTTCAAATACACTTATCCACTCCCATTTCAGGAAGAGTGCCTTCTTTTGAAAGCTTCTTTAGAAAGTAAACATGTGTAGGTGCTCCTTCTTTTGAAAGAGCAGCCCTCATGGCACCTGATATTTCGATCCCTAGTCCGTTCTTTTGAAAGAGTGGGTCTATGTAGACACTCTCTTTTGAAAGAGGAGATCACTCTTTTGATACATTTTTTTGGATGTGGGTGCACCCTTTTGAAAGAAGTTCTTTCGGAAGAGATCTTCTGGAAGGGTTTCTTTTGAAAGATCTCTGTAATGTAGACGTAGCCATAGGGCTTGTCCACATTACAGTGGAAGCCCAAAGTTGGATAGAACTCAGATTAGCAGACTTTGGGTTTGTATATCTAGGTGTTGAGGGTTATGCTTTGTGACCTCAGGTTAGGAACTGTTCAACACTGGGTCCCAACCTGATGCTGCAGCACCCAGGTAGCGTCTATTGGCACAGTCCTACCGCCCTTTTGAAGTGGTACACCTTCCCAGGAAAAATTCATTCCTGTGCTGAACAACCAGGAGTGCATTGTGACCTGGTTAGCTAGGCTGGCTATCTGTGGGACCAAGAGATCAGCATGGGTGTTGATTGGAGCCAACAGCAAGTGATGAATGAGGAAAATGAAGTGATGATGAAACTGGTCTGAGAGGAGGTGTTGCTGCAGAAGCAGCTGCAAATATGTGCTGGGGTTGTATATGGAGCAGTTTTTTGATATCCACTCCCTATCCCAGAGGACCAGCCTGCTGTGGTGCTGGCAGAAGTAATGGAAGAGGAAGAAGCTTTTCTGGAGCTCTGGCTCCATTTCTGTATTTATTAATATAAGAACAGGAGGAATTTCTGTCTGTGAAGCACAGCAAAAGATATTACAGGCCCTGGATAGAGTATACATCGAGATTGCATGTCATCTCTTTGGAGTTCCTCTCTCCTCCCTGCCTACATATAATTAAAAATGGGGGTGGGGGGGGGAGAGAGAGAGAGAGAGAGAGAGAGAGAGAGAGAGAGAGAGAGGGCAAACAGTAAACCAAGCAAGAATTTTTACTGGCAAGGTGAATACTTTTGTTAGCATATTCTGTTTTTTAAAATAAGGACCTTGCATTACCTTCCCTGTGTATACTGTATGCTGTCTGATACCAAGCCAGCTGTGTAATAAGCCACGTAAAAAGACTAAACTGTACTGAAAAGAGGTTCAAATTTAGTCCCCTTTTATATGTAGTCCATTTCTGTTAAATGTTGGCTCCACAATTTGTGGGTGATGAAATCACCTGTCTGTGCTAGTAGCCATGCTGCAGAAGAGCACTTGCGTACATGAGGGGTTTCGGTGGCTATACTAAGTGTACTGAGCCACATCAGCCAATTCAAGTCTGCCACGTTTGCATTCTTCTCCTGCTCCATCATTTAGCTCTGTAAGATGCCTATGGTGGGTCAAAACACGCTGCCAAACAGCCTACCAGCATCTAATGGAAGCTCTGCCTGTCTCCTGGAACAGAAATGAAAGCCTAAGCAAGAAAAATGCATGAACTGGCAAGTTCACCATGCTGCTGTCTCCAGTTGCTGGGATAGTGCAGACCTAAATGAGTGCTTGGCAGCTGCATTGGCAAACCATTCAAATTCCTTTAATATAAGGTGTGAACAGTCTCCTTTTTGAACAGTGCATCGCAAACAAAGGGCTAGCGTGGCCACATTTTGAGAAGGTAGTAGGAAGTCTAGAGTGCAGTTGGTTGGACACAGATGTGTTTGTAGTGTAACATGGATACAGGTGCTCTGCAGGTTAAAAATTCTTCAGGAAGAGCTGGCAATCAGTGTATATGCTCAGATCCTGGGTACTTAGTCCTAGGTTCCACTAAATTAAGTTCTACTAATTCAGGGCTTACATTACACTGTTGACATATCCTTAGATTATTTGAAATTCAGATCAGCGCTGAGATCTTTCTGTACTGAGTTGATACTGCTTTACAAGCGCCGTGTAGGACTGATGTATGTTTTTATAAGATATCAGAATATATTTAACTTTTGGATTTCTTCTTTATTAATATACCAGATAACACTTAAAATTAAACTAATTTGCATGGTGATATTAACATACTAATAATTATACTGCTATGACTACTACTACTACTAACTTATGTATTTAGTTTAGATCTTTTATTTCACAACATTCACAATGGTTGGCTGAACCACAACAGACAGTTTTACATTGAAAGGTGGTTGCTTGTCTGTTTCTTGGATTCTGTTAAATGTTTCTTATTCTTTCAGACTGTACCACAAGGACCATTTGACTGTCCCCTCTGGCTTCTGCGTCTTGCTTCCAGCATGAACAGACAGGTAATAACCATTCAGCAGGGCCATTACCTCTTCTAAAGACTATTATCAAAATGGTCATTATACATAATGGAGATTATTACAGGCAGCTTCAGAGATTTTTTTTTAGATACATCTGTACAGTAATAGGTGGCCCTTTTAGCCTTATACATCGCTGGCGATAATATCAGGGCACAAAATACATGGCAAATATTGCTTTTTATCGAAACTTTCTCAGCTTTTAATGCATTTGCACTATTCATGTGTGGATTTAAATAATATTTATCCAACAGCTGTGAATTTTAACTGTTCATAAAAATACTGCAAGTCAAGTGCAACATTTAAAAACTATGAAGTTAAAACTCAAGTATAAACATGTCCTGTGCATGTGATTTCTCTGTTAGGTTTTGAGTGTTATAATGGGTTGTGAGTTTAAAAAACAGAACAAAACAAAACAAAACAAAAAAAAAAGGTTCCAGTACAGCAGACTTCCAGACAATTGTTAGCATTTTATAGGAGAAATGGAGATGAAGGGCATGACTTTTAAAGGGTGTCTTACTGACTTCCAATTTTGCAAATGCAAATTTTCTGTAATGTGTGTTTCATTTGTCTTTGTTATATGCCATTGCATTGTCTGGATAAAAGTTTGATAGGGCAACATTAAGGTAGAAGAATAATGTGCATGGTTGAAATGGATAGTATACGCAGTGATGAATGTATAGGAACTTGACAAAGCACAATATGACATAAGAAAGCTACATTTTAAATAAATAGATGAAGACAGATTTCCTCAAAAGAGACAGACCCTTCTGAGCTCTCGTATAGTTGATGGGAGGCATCTCATACAATTGTCCATGTCTTAGTGATAGTTTCAGGATGCAGCTAAATGGTGTTTTCTGGGGTGGGGAACAGTGGTTCAGTACCTAATACAGCCATAAACAACCTAAAAGAATCACTGTCATTGTCCGATACTGTTCATCTATTTTTATGCTCACATTTATCATCACACCCCTAAAATTAAGGTTATGCGTGGGTTCATTATATCTCCTACTTTCAAACACTCATAATTGTCTATATACACAGTAAACTCTTTTATATCCAGCATTCTGTCATCCAGAACTCTCAAATAACCAGCGTTTTAACCGTAAGTACATTTTAGTTACATTTTTCATAAGTACAGTGAAGTGAAAGTAAACACAAATAAATACAGCAAATACAGTGTACAGTACTACTCTTGTTGGTAAGTAAAGTACTTTGCATATATTTTTGTTTGGTTCTTAATATCTAATCTTGTTTTTCTTTAGTGTTATGCATTATTAGATATACCTCTCTTGTATCCAGAATATTTGAATATCTGGCAACCTTCCAGTCCTGGGGATGCTGGATATGAAAGAGTTTACTGTAATATTGTTTGCAAAGTTGTTGTCACCATTGTGGTCTCAGGATATGAAAGAGAAAAGGTGAACCAGGTAATGTCTTTTACTGGACAAACATCTGTTGGCAAAAGAGACAAATGTTTGAGTGCCACAGAGCTATTGATCTGGAGAAGATTTCTGAGGGGCTGGAAAGCTTGTACTGTTCACTAATAGATGTTAGCTCAATAAAATATATTACCTCATCCATGATATTGGAAGGAACTGAGCTCAAAGGATAAAGGTTTAGAGGAGGGCCAGGTAATAAATAGCCCATGGTCCAGACACAGGTCACTAGAGTTAGACCCTGATGGGCTGCTAGGTCATCTGTTTACTTGAGTGCCTGCAGGTATGGCCACTTGCAGTTCCCATTGGCTGCAGTTCACTGTTCATGGCCAATGGATACTGCAAAGAGCAGTGTGGTCCATGTCATGTCTTCCCACAACTTCCTTTGGCAGAGACTGGACAACCACAGCCAATGGGAGCTGAGAGCAGCCATACATGCAGATGCTCAGGTAAACAGGTCATCTGGAGGCCCAGCAGGGGCTAACTCTGGTGAACCATGTCGGTGATTCTTCAAACAAGGTTCCCATATGTTCCATGAATAGTGCTTCCACTGAGTACTGATTTTTACCTCCTCCAGAATACAAGTGTGCCAAAAATCACAGCTTTGCAGTCACAGCCTGCAGAGTGCCCTGTGAAAGTGGGTTTGAGGGTTTGAAGGTGTCACAAAGCTCTCTTGTGCACTCCTTTCTCCCTGGGGCTGTTGTCTGAGCTGGAGAGCCTTAGAACTGAGGCAATACAAAGGGGAGCTGTGATCACCTTTGCAGCTCACAGGGTTTATCTAATTTATGACAGCTCTTAAGGATTGCTGGAGCCATTGTAGCGACTTCCTTTCCTCATGTCCTGTACACCGACAGCAGACTGAAGCTCTATGTCCTGCAGCATCTCCCAGCCCTGGTGTGACCTGCCATGGCAAAATCCGCTGGCTTTATGGCCAGAATCCTTTAGCGGTTTCAAGGGGCTGGCCAAACCCACGATTTAGACCTTCACTTACCCAAATCTTTGGGTTGTGAGAGGGAGAGAGCAAGAGATGTGATGAGTAGATCAGTGGAAGTTGAATCTTAATATTAAATAAGAGTAAAAAAAAATCATCTGTTTGGATCTTAGGGGAAAGATATTTTTGTAACTCACTGGACAGTCAAGTCTGGAAGAGCCCGTCTGTCCATTAGACAGTGGTGAAGAAGCTGTAAACCCCCAGCAGCAGGTGTGTAAGTTTGCTGGTTTACAGCATCCTTTGGCTCTTAGGGGAGAAAAAGGAGGAGCGGGAGAGAGAGAGAGCCTGCCAGCTATTTGTGAAGTAAATGTTCCCATTTCTTTTAAAATACAATAGCGAGTGTAATTTTGTCACATGCATCTGTTGCTATCACCTCTCACTTTGTGCTGAAGTGCTCACCAGAGCATTTACAGAAGTGATTCTTCCTCCCACCCCTGACATCTGCCACTGAAAATGCTGCATTATTCATCAGCGTGCTAATGGCAGGTGATGAGATCTTTTCACGCTACATCCCTCTCAGTAGGTGTTTATTACTCTGTTCACCAGCAGCCCTGCTATTACTGTGGGGCCAGAAGAACTCTACATACTCGCTTGACAGGTAATGGGAAACGTGCTCTGCTCACTTGGCTCACAAGTGCAGATGAAGGTTATTACTAGGACAGCGGCAATATCATGGGTGCAAAGATGACGGTCACTTTAAGTGAACAGCTTAATTTTGGAAATCCATACAAATCATGTCAGCACCGTGATAATCCATCTTCTTTACCTTCTATCATTTCAGCAGTCATCAAGCTGTAATAATTTTCTCCTGCTTCACCTGTGGTCCCTATGAATAACAGAGTGGGGAGACAGGGGAAAGCTGAAGAAGATGATGAGTTTGGCTTAGTGTCTGATGATCACACTGCTGAGGCATTTATCTCTGTCTCGTAAGCAAGATGGCATTGCGAGTGTACTGGCATACGACCCTCACGGGGGTGGCGGGGGGGAAAGCCATGCAACGAGAGATGAGCCTGCTTGTTCAATTAAAAAAAACCCCCAGTTTGACAAGCAAGGCCCTGTATCTAATGAGCTGTCTGAATACTTCTGAAAAAAATTACGGAACACAAGCATGCCAGAGCACAGAAGCAATCAAAGAAGGGGAAATTACTTTTACTGCAGAGAACTCACTTCACTAGCAAGTTTCCTTACGTTGTTCTTTCTTCTAAGTTTGGCAGATACACACACAACACAGTACTCAATATGACAAAACGAGGAAAAGGTGGACATTTTTTGCACGATAAAGACAGAATGAAGTCCCATGGTCATATAAGCACAGAAGGCTTCACGTTTCAATATGCCCCCTAGAAAGAGGAGGCAACAAGGCTATGAAGAAATGCCTGGTGTGCATTTAATTGAGAGAAGTGCTGGGATGTTAGGGTCATGTAAGTTCATTTCCTGGTGCACACACTCGACCTGGCAAAATAATATCTTATAAACAATACTTGTTGCCATTTTTCCTGTATTTTCTCTCACATATTTCTCCTGCGCACAACTTCAGACCTGGCCCCACCTATCACCACTTGGGGTGAGCTTCCTCACAGCTTCTGGCCCTAGGCATGTGCCAGGGCTGCCTATTCATTAATCCAGCCTTGGATGTGGTTTTGGAGGCTGAAGACAGGGTCATGCAGAGACTTGTGAACTATTTGGGGAGATTGGTTTGGTAGAATTTAGACCCCTTCCCCACCTTCCGGTCAATCTTTACAACGTAGAGTTCACTGCGTGGTGGCTTCTCACTTTAGCTGAGGTAAATATGGGCGCTGTTGGTCAATACATTATATTGAATAATCATAATCAATATTCCAATTTATTCTGATTCGCTTATGGCACAAGGAAATAGGAGCCAGTGTTCCCTGGAAACTGAGTGCTTGGGCTGCTGCCCAGGAGAGGTTCAAATATCACCCTGCTGATCAGCAGAGCGGCCCCAGTGTCCGAAGTCAGCAGCATGTGTTCCTACTAGTGGTGCACATATCAAAATTTATTCTATGTGTGAAAAAAATAGTGGGAACACAGGTAGGAAGTGGTTAGGTGGATTGATTGGCAAATACACACACAACACAGTACGTGGCCAGATCATGCTTCTAAAGTTAAATGTAAACATTGCTTAGAGTCATGATAAAAGCCAGATAAAAGATTTGTTCTTCTCCTCTCAAAAAGTAGAGCAAATCCATGTATTTGGATTTTTTTGAACTCTTCTATGCAAGTGAATGAAATCTGAATGCAGAAGTAAAAGAGGAGAGCCGTGATGGGTTAACTTGTAAGGAAACACATCTGTTGTCATTGCCGCCATTGGAATGTAGCCGTGATAAAAATGTAAGTGCCTGTGCCAGGACTTCTAGCAGCTCTCCAACATTAGCTTTTCTCACGAGCAGTTATTTCTCATCATTGATGCATATAGATTGGCAAAGGTCAATCAGTGATTATGTCTGTAATGGGGTGTACCACGCGTTCATTGACCTCTGTCAGAGAACCTGCCTGAAGTTATCTTGGAAGACCTTCTTACATCAGCCACTGACCGAACCAGCAAGACTGGGTCCTCCAGTGGCTAGAAGAGTTGGGAATGGGCAGCAGCCAATCAGGGCCCAGCAGGCTGAAAAAGAGGGTTGTCTGTCTCTATCAAATGTTAGTTCCTGAGTGAAGCCAGGGAAGGAAGACACTGGGTATCTGAGAGACTTTTCTGATTTACTGTGTGTGAGTAAAAGGGCTAGGTGGGCACTTAAAGTTTAGTTGGGCTATTAAAAACTATACAAGCTCACTTTGCAGGAAGCCCACTGGCTCAGGTCAGCCAGGGAAAACTAATACCAAAAGCATGAATGGCCAAATGCCCTCTCACCACAAGGGAGCAATAGAAAACTTAAGAATTTTGACACTATGGACCATACTAAAGCCCCATAGCTGCTATTGGAAGGGTCAACAGACCAACCCATAGCAGCAGACCATGATTATCAAGATACTTCAGTTGCCGCTACAACCACCAACATTTTCAGGAGTTGTTGATCCAGCCGCTGGATAGCCCAGCTTGGTCTGGAACAAGGTCTCATTACTTGCTAAGTTATGGCTGGATTACAATCAGTGGGCTAACGAAACCCTGGGTACATGACTTTTAACTTTCCTGTTCAGGGAAGCCCAAGCTGCCTACCAGGTGGGCCCTAGATAATAAGACTGTTAAAGCCACTATGTAGGTGGCTATCCATGACCATCTGGGAGTGCTCCCAGACTGATGTTGCCACAAATTTCCAGTCAGAACAGCTTCCTCTCAGGCAATGGTAACCTCACGTTTCTTTGCAGATTACTGATAGGTGCACCACAGTCCTAAGCCCCTTTGAAGTGTTCCCATGTGATACCCATCCACTGTCACTAGATACTTCCAGTTAATGCCAGATTTACTAGCTCCAAGGACAAAGCAAATACACCAGGTTGTTTGATTCAACAGGAGATCAGCTCCTATAAGACACCACTGCATTGGAACACATTTGTAGTGAAAACAATCATACACTTGATATTGAAGGTTAAGATTTAAGAGGGAGGGAAAGGATGATGGAAACAGGTTATATATAAACCAAAATCTAAACACACTTTCTAGAGACTAAACTTTTAACATGCTAGCCTGCGTTTAAAAGCAGTTTTATCTCCCCTAAATGTCCTTTACAGTTCTTCCAGCCAAGAAAAGGCTGGGATCTCAGCTTCATGAGCAGTTATACTGCCTGATTACCTCTTCACATGCAGTATGAAGAGACTTTCTTCTGCCTTGTCCCCCAAAATCCATTGTGGATCCCCAGAGCCAGGATGACTTTTTCGGGTTTATTTCTTGGTATGCTGACTTTCATGTTGATGTTTTCTTCATGATGATTTTGTATGCAAATAGCATTTCCTTTGCGTTGGTTGGCAGTGCTTAATTTACATGTCAACTGAGACAGACGTGAATGTGGATCCTTTGTCTGACAAAACCTGTTTGCCAATCCTGCCTCCCTTCTGTCTTTTAGAGATAAATTTTCATGTGCATGTGAGCATGTATATATACACATATCTGTTGACATGGCATTCTTACTTTCATTCCCTGATATTAATGAACAGTCTAAGGCTTGCTTTCACTTGAGACCTTATGTGATACTCTTTATGGATAAATATTAGGAAAACAGTGTGTGAGGTGTAGTAACTTGGTCAGGAGTTACAGTGACAGAACTGTGAATCCTTTTCCGGTTGGCTTTGATTGGTCCACATGCCCCAGTCCAGCTGGGCGGCAAATATTTCAGGGGATTCAGGGGATTCCTGGCCATTTGGGCAACCTTACTGAACCCCAGTTCCTCCAATATGATCACCCAGTGCATGTCACCTATGTACATGGAAACATTTAGCTTTATTCTATCTCTCTTCCTGAGCACACTGGTTTAAAAAAGAAGCAGTGCTCAACAGAGCACTGAAGCATATTGTGGAAATTTAGCTGTTCCCCACCAGCCATCATCAGTCTTATGGTAGATTGAGGTCATGTCTACCTTATGAAGTTTTGTTGGCATAGCTGTATCAGCTAATAGTGTGGAAAAAAACCCTTTGCTGACATAGGAACATGTATAAAACCTGCATTGTAGAGCTGTGTCTACACGTGCACGCTACTTCGAAGTAGTGGCACTAACTTCGAAATAGCGCCCGTCACGGCTACACGCGTTGGGCGCTATTTCGAAGTTAACTTCGACGTTAGGCAGCGAGACGTCGAAGTCGCTAACCTCATGAGGGGATCGGAATAGCGCCCTACTTTGACGTTCAATGTTGAAGTAGGGACCATGTAGACGATCCGCGTCCCGCAACGTCGAAATTGCTGGGTCCTCCATGGCGGCCATCAGCTGGGGGGTTGAGAGATGCTCTCTCTCCAGCCCCTGCGGGGCTCTATGGTCACCGTGGGCAGCAGCCCTTAGCCCAGGGCTTCTGGCTGCTTCTGCGGCAGGTGGGGATCCATGCTGCAGGCACAGGGTCTGCAACCAGTTGTCAGCTCTGTGTATCTTGTGTTGCTTAGTGCAACTGTGTCTGGGAGGGGCCCTTTAAGGGAGTGGCTTGCTGTTGAGTCCACCCTGTGACCCTGTCTGCAGCTGTGCCTGGCACCCTTATTTCGATGTGTGCTACTTTGGCGTGTAGACGTACCCTCGCAGCGCCTATTTCGATGTGGTGCCGCGCAACGTCGAAGTTGAACATCGACGTTGCCAGCCCTGGAGGACGTGTAGACGTTATTCATCGAAATAGCCTATTTCGATGTTGCTACATCGAAATAAGCTATTTCGATGTTGGCTTCACGTGTAGACGTAGCCTAGATGTACTGTAGAAGCAAATACTCTCAGAGGGGTAGCTGTGTTAGTCTGTAGCTTCACAAGAAACAAGCAGTCCTGTAGCACCTCAAAGACTAACAACTTTATATATAACTTTATATTTTAGGTAATGAGCTTTTGTGGGTAAGACCCACTTCTTCAGATACCAATTTTTTTAGTCTTTAAGGTGCTACAGAACTGCTTGTTTTTTTCAGAAGCAAAGTATTTCTCTTTGCATTGTAAAGTCATTTGCAGAGCTGGGTATGTCTATGCCACCAGAAACTCCTTCTGTTGGCATAAGCCTCATCTAGTAAGGGCCCATTCTTGTATAGCTATATGAGCAAAGAATTTGTAGCATAGACAAAGCTGGAAGAAGGATTGTTATCCCCTAGTGTAAGAAGACTATGGGATACTTCTGAGACAAACTTTTTGGAAATTTTTCATAACAATGTATTTATAATTAAAATGGCATTTTCATAAAAAATGGACATATTTAGAAAACCATATCTCTCTCAACAACATTTTATCTAGAACGAATGATGAAGCATTTCCACAATACTGAAATGTCTGGACGTTTTCAGATGGGAACATCTTTATTTTTGTTTTTTTGTTTTGAAATAGCTTTTCAAAAAAAATTCAATTGTTTTTATAGATCTTTTTTGGAAAGTTTCAGCAAGTCAAAGTTGGAATGCAATGTGTCTGCTTTTATTGAAATATAACATTTCAATAATCCTGAAAAATTTTCTTCAGAATTTCATTTAATGAGAAATTTTGTTTAATTATTTCCCCATTTCAAAATGAAAAATATGATTTTTGCCCAACTCTGTTTCTCAGTAGCTTTCTGTCACCTTTAGGACCTTTCAAGTTCTGAGATGGCCAGAGACCAGCTCAAGCCTTGTTGTATGTTAGAGCTGCCTCTATCTTATGCATGGATGAATTTAACTCAAGGGGCCATTCTGCTATTGCAGGACTATGCAAAGAGCAGATGGTTAATGTTGCAATGGGTGGTTGAGGTTTCCTAACAGTACAGGGGCCATTTAAGTGACACATCTGCACAATCTTTGCTCCACTGCACCAGGCATTTGAGTTTATCAACAGAAATGGGTATTCCTCCCTGGTATTGCCATGTCTAGATTATTTTATGCAGTGATCTAGAAAAGTCTCAGAAAATTCCAATTGTATCAAAACTTTACCAGCTTTTCAGCACCTAACCTGTTTTGATGTATAGTAAAAAGTAGATCCAAAAGAACAGTTAGCCTACCCAATCAACAGTCTGGGGACTTAATTTATTGTGAGGTTGTGCTTTAAATAAAGAATTGCTGTTTTGAAGAGTATGACTTACTCCTTTCTGTGTCTGATGAATAAACGGGCTTGTGAAGGGACTCTTGCAGAATATGGGTTTTGTTCCATTTCATAACCCTTGTGTGTGATTTTCATAGGGTAGTTTTAGTGTTTTTTTAAATAACTTTTTTGGTAGGTAGTGAGGGGAAATGACAATAATGCTGGTGGCATTGCTCTGGAAGAAAGATTGCAGTCTTCTCTGTGACATTGATCTATACACAGTTTGTCACATTCATCTTTCCCTGCTTCCCACAAGACGGCTGGGTCTACATGTGCCCCTTCCTTTCGAAAGGGGCATGTTATTGAGCAGGTTTGAAAGATGCTAATGAGGCGCTGCAATGAATATGCAGCACCTCATTAGCATAATGGCGGCTGTGGTGATTTGAAAGTGCAGCTTTTCGAATCACGTGCTGCCCGTGGAGACGAGACCTTCCGAAAGGCCCCCCCCCCAGTTTTTGAAAGCCCTCCTTCTGATCACAGATAGGAAGAAGGGCTTTTGAAAACTGGGGGGCGGTCCTTTCGGAAGGTCCTGTCTCCACAGGCGGCGTGCAATTCGAAAAGCCACACTTTCGAATTGCTGTCGCCGCCATTATGCTAATGAAGTGCTGCATATTCATTGCAGCACTTCATTAGCATCTTTCAAACCTGCTCATTAACATGCCACTTTCAAAAGGAAGGGGCACGTGGAGACCCAGCTCATAATGGAGATACATTGTTTCAGTGAGTGGCCATTAGACAACTCCCCAAGAAATGAAAATCAATGACAATTAACTTTAGATTAATCAAGAAAGCAGTTATTGATGAGTTACAGGATATTTTCTCATCAGATGTTAAACTCCTGATTCAGAGACAAGGGAACATCATCACACTTATCTATTGCAAAGTTCAAAATCATTGACCTTGCTCCTCATACAGTAGAAATTGCTTGGCCTGTCAACATCCAAAGCTATCTCTATCCACTCCACCTATCGTAAGGGATATGCACCCTATAATCGAAGATGTGATTACAGCTCATATAAGCCAATCTATGCTACTTTTAAGATAGCAAGTGCAGTTAGAAATAGTGGTGAAGACTGGATAATACAGCCACTGGTGTGATCTAGGAACATGAGTATGTACCAGAATTCCAGGCAAGCTTGAAGAGACCATACTGTAACCTGCACCGCCATGTCTTCTTTCCTATTTTTTAGTTAGATGAAAGTTAGTGAAGGTGTGTCTTGTATGAGCTGCAGACCCACCTCTGAGTGCAGAGTAGACCTATCCAGAGGTACTACTGGGAGTGACCAAGGTTCCCAAGAGATTGTATTATGACAACACAACACTTATCTTTATAATCCTATATAACTTGATTTTTTTTTCACACAGAAAAATCCTTATACACCACATCTTATCTTTTCAGGAGCTAAACCAGAATTATATGCAAGTCCTCCTGCTTATGCACTCAAGTCGGTGACTACTAAACAATGCTTTTGCCCACAATAATGGTAATAAAGTAATACCCTCTGAGTTAACGCAATAGTCAGAAGAAGTCTAATTGACACTCTGCTTAAACACTGCTTTGGCAGCTGGTGGTCTGGCTAGATTAGTGCTCCCCACCTTGCAAACACCAGTCTGGGGAACCTGTTAGCAGCAGTAGGATTTTTTTTTAACCTAAAGTTTTTCTGGAATATGCAAGGACTCCGAGAGACAGAACTGGGGAGGGGAACTACACACTACTGCATAGTGGACAGGGTGGGGTGAGAGAAAGGCCATGTATTTAGCCATTCTTCTAAACTGACAGACTACAAACCAACCTGAGGCCATCCTATTATACTTCCAAAAGATGATACAAGCACAACAAGGCAACTGGACTAGATGGAATCTCCACTGAAGTCTTCAAAGAAAGCGGGCCAGAGCTCCAAAAGCAGCTCCACCTGATTCTCAAGATACAGGATAGGTAGGGAGCAGATGCTGCACAATTTCAGAGACACACTGTTCGTCAGTCTCTTCAAGAAGAGTGACAAGTTGAACTGTGGAAACTATCGTGGTATCGCTCTCGTGGCAATGGCAGGGAAAATCTTACCTTGAATCCGTGCAAACAAACTCCTGCTGCTCTCAGAAGAAATTCTCCCAGAATCCCAGTGTGTCTTCTGACCATTCGAGGAACAACAGACATGATCTTCACCCCCTGGCATCTGCAAGAGAAATGTCATGAACAAAACCAAACCTTATACATGAGTTTCATTGACCTAACCAAAGCATTCAACTCAGTCAATTGTAGTGCCGTGTGGACCATCTTCTCAAAGATCAGCTGCCCCCCAAAAATCATTAGTATCTTGAGGCTGCTTCATGGCAACGTGACTGCCACAGTATAGAGCAACAACAGATCCCAGAGTGACCCCTTTGAGGTCAAAATGGGATCAAACAAAGGTGCATTATCGACCCATCAGTGTTCTTCATCTTCGTCGTCATGACCCTTCATCTCATTGATGGAAAGTTTCCAGATGGTGTGATTGTCTATAGAATGAATGGGAAACTTTTCAGTCTCAGGAGATTGAAGGCTAAAAGCAAGACCTCCATGACCTTGGTCATGGAGCTCCGGTACACGGATGACAACATGGTTGCTGCTTTTTCTCCCACAGCCCTTCACATTATCTTAAGTGCCTTCACTGAAGCAGATGAGAATCTCAGCTTCACACCAAATATCAAAAGCACCAAGGTACTCTACAAACCTTTGCTAGCAGGACAAACTCATGTACTTTCTATTGAAGTTGATGGAGAGCTTCTGGAAAATGTGGAGCACTTCCCATACCTTGGAAGTCATCTTTTCACTAAAGTCAACATTGATGCAGAAATCCAGCATTGTCTGAGCTGTGTAAACTCTGCTTTCACCCACCTGAGACAAAGGGTATTTGAGAAGTGGGGCATCTATCCCAAGACAAAGCTCCTTGAATACTGTGTAGTGGTTGTTCCAATGCTACTATATGCATGTGAAACCTGGAAAACATAAAAGTGTCTTTGATGGTGTCATCCTTGCCTAACCTTGCCCAGGACCATCCCCAGTCAAGAATGGTAATCTGTGAGGTGGTGGTGCAATTTCAGAGGTCCCGCTGCTGTGCAGATGAGAAGAGATAAAGAAGAAGGAAAGAGCAGCAAAAGCTGCCCCACGCTCCTCCAAGAGTTACAAACACCTGCCTTTTCTGTGGTAAGATCAGTGACTCCAGAATTAAGCTGATCAGCCGTCAGTGGACTCACAGATAGGAGGGTGATATGAAGATGTCCCACTTGTTATCAAGTGACCACCAAGAGAAAGACAAGTGCTGCTTTTCAATACTGCTCACAGGCAGTCTACTTCACTCTGTGCTCTACAAGCAGGATGCCTCTCAGGTAATAGAACCTCCTCACTCTATTCTCAGAGCTAGGACAGAACTCAAATGTTAGGTGACTTCCACTGAATTCTGGGGTATTTGGATCTAGCCATTGTGATGGACTGTAGATTAGTGTCCATCATGGTAAAATTTGTGCAAACTTAACAAAACTACTTTTTGCAGTGACACCAGAGTTACAACTATATGGTCAAATGTCAGGGCTGACACCCCTTAGAGGGAATGTATCTGTATGAGTATCTATCAACTCACATTGTATTAATTCACTATATATACCACAATACATTAATACAACATGTGTTGGTAGATACAAATATTGATGCACTTCCTCTCTTTTTTTGAAAGTTCACATATGGTAACCCAAGCCGTTTTTATACTGAGTCATATGCTACTCCTCCTGGAATCCATTTCTTTGTCCATAGGAAAAAATAAAAATACTGAAGGCGTAAGGTTTGACTCACTGTGAAAAATGTGTCAGAGTTTGGACTTAATTTTTAATTTGGGTTGCATTTGAGAGAACCGGATGTCACTTTTTGGCCATCATGACTGGTTACTGAAAGTTTTGTAGATACTTCCCTTTTCTGTGCAGGTTTAGGTGATAAACTTTTTTTCCCCTGGTGGGATGAATGTGATTTTATTTTTTAAAAATAAATTATTTATGGTATTTCCTACAGCAAGCGCCCGTCCCTGATGTTACATCTTTCAGATGAGTTTCTTTTTGAACCAATAGCTCAGTGTTTGTCATCCTTGTCCATAATGCAATTCCTTTATCCGCAATGGGACCTCAGTAGGATGCATTTTCTATCTAAGCACGACCTTACTCCTATTTACAATATATGTAGGCCGGTCAGTTTGCGACTTCTGTAGGGAACAGCTTTTCTATTTCACTTGTTTATAAGTAATGTTTTCCATAGAGATATACAATATACTCATCAGAATAATAAAATAGGTTCATTATTTCTGTGAATTTAAAGTAGCATTTGATGGAGTCTAATTCACCAGACCTCCAAAAAACATGTTTTGCTCACTTCAGGCCTAAATCAATGAAAGTTCTGTCTGGCTTGTGTAGGCTGAGATAAATAAAAGCACTCAACTGCATTTTACCTTAGGCTAAGTTTACGCTGTGAATCCTATTTCGGGATACAAAGGTATTCTGAAACAGCAACATTGTGGCTTTTCATTGTCCTGGTTATGGTATCCCTAATTGTACAAGGAGTAATGGAATATTCAGTCTATCCCCTTATTCCAAAATTTGGTGCTTTTTGGATGGCACCAAGTTCAGAATAAGGTATTTCAAAATAATTTATGCAATTTGCGTAATTGCATAAAATATTTCAAAACAAATGCACAGTGTAGACATAGCCTTAGATTGTATTAAGAGCAGAGTTAGCACACTTTTGTAAATCCCATTCATAGGCCCCATGCCAGCAAAAAACTTGTGCATGAGCTTAATGGATTTCAATAGGACAACTCTTAGGGCTTGTCTATACTAGTTCCCTACTTCGAAGAGAGCGTGGTAAGCAGGGTGTTGGGATTTTACTAATAAAGTGCTGCTGTGCATCTGCAGCACTTCATTAAGCAAATTCACCCCCTGCAGCAACTTAGAAGTGTTTAACTTCGAAGTGCCGGCTCCCGTCTAGCCGTGGCTCACGCTCCGGTACTTTGAAGTGGAGTAAAGGGACTTCAAAGTACCCTGGGCACTTCGAAGTACTGGCAGGTGAGCCACAGCTAGACATGAGCCGGCACTTTGAAGTTAAACACTCCTAAGTTGCTGCGGGGGTGAATTTGCTTAATGAAGTGCTGCAGATGCACAGCAGCACTTTATTGATAAATGCCCAACACCCTACTTCGCATGCTCCCTTCGAAGTAGGGAGCTAGTGTAGACAAGCACATAATGCATAAGGCTAAGCACAAGGGAATGTCCCACAAGTGATTTTCTGAGGAGGGTGTGTGGGTTTGTGTGCCCTGCCATGTTTCTGAAAATATAAGAAAAGGTTGTAGACAAAAATATTTCCCCCATATGTAAAAAAGAGTCATCTTTAACTTTTGTGATGACAGCTAACTTATCTCTAGCACTTTGATAAAGGAACAGTGAAAAATGAATGGGTTTGCATTTTTTCTTCTTTTTACCCATTTTTCTTTTTTTTTTTATTATTCCTAAATTTATCTTTGATGAGTAAAAGCTCTGGAGGAGCAGGCTCAAAGTGGCTGTCAAGCAGATTTTTCCAAAAGTAAAAGGTGCTGACAGAAAAAAATATTCCAGCATGAAAAATTTATAACCAAATATTCCATAACAGAAAAGGGGTAAAACCCACCTCACATACTAAATGCTGAATCTCAAGTATATTTGCTCCACTGCTGATTAGATGGCAAAATAACTTTCAAAATGTTTTATTGCCCAAATCAGCTATAAAGTAACTAAACTTGTCATCTTGGCAGACTAAAATCAGAATTATACTAATATTCAGTGGGGTGACAATAATATATTATCTTGTCAAGCAGGAGATCTGAGTTTACAGAAATACATTGTAAGTTAGAGATAAAGGCGTTAAGGAAAGTGCACTTAGTTGCATAAATAATAATAATGACAATATAAACTATAAAACTATGAAAAATATTATCTGGCAATGACCAGTAAGCACATAGTAAGGGAATATCATTACTTCAACATATCCTATAGTTCTTATTTACATAGAAGTTTTTTCCATATTAAAATCCCTATCAATCTGAAAAATAGTCAATTAGAAATCAGTCACAGGTATCATCAGTTATTCCATCTATCCCTATATGTTCCTGCTAATCTTTCTGTTTTTTTCCCCCCAGAATAATATTTTCCTATGATTTGGCTCTGATTCTGCAACGCATTTAACTAAATGTTTTGGGAGTCATGGCACTTCGAAGTTATGCGCGTGCTTCAAAGTGCCTGTGGCTACACAGTCTGCCTGTGCTTCGAAGTTGCTAGCTTCAAAGTTTGCATGGCAGGAATAAGGCTAATGAGGTGCTGCATATGCACTGCAGCACCACATTACTATTCCCTGAAGTGGCTTGTTTATGTGCCCCCTGAAAAGGAGGGGGCTAATGTAGACAAGCCCGGTGTGTGTGAGTAGTTTGAGACTAGATGAATAGAGCCAGAATTTCCATTTCAGATAAAAATATGTGATTTTGAAAATTTGTTTTTGTTTCATTTAGAAGGAAAATGGACTTTGAATTTTTTCAAAATATGGTGTAAAATTGTTTTGGGTCAATCAAAATGTTTAATATAACTTATGACTTTTAATTTTTAAAATATTTTATACTATAAAATGAATCTGAAATGAAACATCTTTAATTGCTTTTAGTTATTTTAGCCTCAGGTACTACTTATGAAGAGGGTATACAAAGAGAAAGATTATTTTTAATTTAATATAATCTCCTTAAACAATACTAACTATTAAATACCAAGTGGTGAACAATCAGAAGGAAAAAGGAAAAGAGGGTGTACAAGATACACCTGGCATAGAGACCTGAAGGCAGACACTAAAAAGATGGGATACACCTAATCAGAACTGGAAAAGATCACCCAGGACAGGGGATGCTGTCAAATGGTCATAAATGACTTATGCTACAAGGTATAGGAATGGAAGAGGCTTACTATTACTACTTTAGTCAAGAAGCAAAAATCTTACTGTTGATTTCTAGTGACTTGTTTAACATGAAAAGGCCCACTGAAACTTTCTAAAACTCCTTGTTTGCTTCTTGCTTCTACTTTACTTTTCCAAAGCTTGTGAGAATTGTCCCAAAACAAGACTCATTTATTTTCAGCTACTGGTTTTCACATTAAATTATAAATTACTTTCATTATTATATGTGCTGAGGTAGTACTCAAAATATGGACAGTTGTGTAGAACAACCAAAATAATTTAAAATCTAAATAGCAACAAGGAGAAGGAAAGGTTACTAATATACAAGCAGAGAAGTGTGTCTATCATATTTATTTACATATTCATATATACACATATTCCTAATGGGCAAGACCACCCATCACTTGCTAGCTAACTAATCTCTTGTAGATAATTCAACTGTTGTGTGTCTCTGAATGGGAGAAGCTGCTGGCTTTGCTGACCAGCCCAAGATGGGCATTTCATGCTCAGAGGTGGTATGGAAAAAATCACAGGGATAGCTGTAGAAAAAAGAAGAGAGCGTCTTGTGCCTGCCATCACTGGGTGAATTAACAGGGTGAGGTTGCACTAAATGTCAAGTTTGTTTTATAGAACACTGAATATATTGTTTGTGTAGGTAACTGGACTCACATTATGCCTTCCAGGCAACAAATCACCTTTTGGATCTTCCTAAGATCTGGGGCTGAACAGTGGCAAGAGTTCTCCAGCAACATATTTGTGCTTACAGTGTTGGATACAGCAGAACAGGGAATAGGATAAGGTGTCTATATGTGTAAACATCTTTTATTGATTTAAAAATCTAGCCTGGCAAAATATAGAGTAGATATTTAAAATGTGCATAGTGCATGAAATTACCTTACATTATGGGTAATGCATGCCTTGTAGCAATTATGTCACTTACACTTACGCTAATTAAGTGTTGATGTGTGAGTACTAAGTTGCAATGATGTTGTTAAGTAATGTACATAAATATTCCCTTTAAGCTGTAATTGCACTTTGCCATAACTTGAAAGGAGGCATGCTCATTTTGGAAGACTGCATATATTTTTATATTTTAAAACAGAGATTACCAAACTCAGTCTGCCAGAAAATACAACAGATAAGTCTCAAGTTTTAAGAAAAAAAAAGAAAAAAAATCCTTTTGCCATGGATGTTATAATTTACAATCCTGTCAGGAATATTTACATATTGCCCAATTTTCAAGGACATCAGTAATGTGCAGGGTGAACCAATTCAACCCATAGGGACTGAATTTCCGCAACCTGAAGAATGCAATGTGACTTAATCCACAGTTTATCACCAGTAGACATTAACGGCACTGCATTTCTGTCATAAGAACAGAGCTGATCAGGGGAAAATTTCTACCCATTTGGTGAACTCAAGATTTATGATGGCCTCAAGTTAATGTAATTTTATTTTTAACATTAGACCTCCAATCCCCGTTTGCTCCCCTGAAACTGAGGCTGAAGTAGAATCAGAAGAGTATGTGTCATCCAGAAATTGCCTTCCCACCAGTGCAACTACATTGATTTGAAGCTTGGAGTGTGCTATTGAATGTGCAGAGTACTGTAGTTCTAGGAGACACATTAGTTTAATTTTAGCTTGATAATAACCACCTTCTAAAAATGGTCAGGTTATGTGCTAAAAATATTCCTCTTTATGCTAAGAACAAAAGAGATTCCAGTGCCATTTAGGGCTCACAGAACAAAGTTTATTGACTCTACACTAAGAGGAAAATGAGCAGAGAAAATAATGTTCTTATAATTATAAGCAGCACCATCTGGGGCAACAACTGCTATTCAATAAACCTCAATTACATCTGCAAACACAATCCTGGCTAAGAAGTAACGGAGAGGTAACTGTGTTAGTCTGTACTCCAACAATACAAAGTATCAGAAATGTAGCGCTTTAAAGACTAACAAAAGCCGTGTCTACACGTGCACGCTACTTCGAAGTAGCGGCACTAACTTCGAAATAGCGCCCGTCACAGCTACACGTGTTGGGCACTATTTCAATGTTAACATCGACGTTAGGCGGCGAGACGTCGAAGTCGCTAACCCCATGAGGGGATGGGAATAGCGCCCTACTTCGACGTTCAACATCGAAGTAGGGAACGTGTAGTCATTGCGCGTCCCACAACATCGAAATAGCAGGGTCCTCCATGGTGGCCATCAGCTGAGGGGTTGAGAGACGCTCTCTCTCCAGCCCCTGCAGGGATCTATGGTCACCGTGTGCAGCAGCCCTTAGCCCAGGGCTTCTGGCTGCTGCTGCTGCAGCTGGGGGTTCGTGCTGCATGCACGGGGTCTGCAACCAGTTGTCGGCTCTGTGGATCTTGTGCTGTTTAGTGCAAGTGTGTCTGGGAGGGGCCCTTTGAGGGAGCAGCTTGCTGTTGAGTCCGCCCTGTGACCCTGTCTGCAGCTGTGCCTGGCACCCTTATTTCGATGTGTGCTACTTTGGCGTGTAGACGTTCCCTCGCTGCGCCTATTTTGATGTGGTGCTGCGCAACGTCGATGTTGAACATCAACGTTGCCAGCCCTGGAGGACGTGTAGACGTTATTCATCGAAATAGCCTATTTCGATGCCTCCACATCGAAATAGGCTACTTCGATGTAGCCTTCACGTGTAGACGTAGCTAAAATGATTTATTTGGTGATGAGTTTTTGTGGGACAGATCCAGTGCATCAGATCAATCTCATTTCCAATACAGACTGACATTTATAAGTACAGAGGACAAAAAAAAATATTGCAATAAAAACTGACAAATCAAATAGGATTGAAGGGGGAGTGAAGGGGGAGGCGGGATGTTAATTGTCCTGTCTGAGATAATTATGAGCATCAGAGGAAAGGAAGCAGTCCTTGTAAAGCGTAAGGTTATTCATGTCTCTGTTCATACCACATTTTAATATGTTGAATTTGAATATGAACTCCAACTCGCAAATTTCTCGCTCTAATCTATTTTTAAATTCTTTATGCTCTAGGAGACAAATTCTCAGGTCTTTAACAGAATGGCCCACTTCATTTAAGTGTTCACTGACTGGCTTATGTTTATTGAGTTTCTTGATGTCTGCTCTGTGTCCACTTATTCTTTGGCAAAGGTTTTGTACAGTCTTTCCAAAGTACATAGTGGCAGGGCATTGACTAATCCATATGAGAAATACATTTTCTGGATACCACAGTACAAATCACTGATGGTCACATCAACACCACTCTCTACCAGAAACTCACCGACTGCTAAACTTACCTACATGCCTCCGGCTTCCATCCAGCTCACACCACACAATCCATCATTTATAGCCAAGCCCCCGGATACAATTGCATCTGCTCTGATCCTACTGACAGAGACCGAAAACTACAACAGCTCTAACAAGCATTTATAAAACTGAATTACTCACCGGGAGAAGTAAAAAACCAAATTGACATGGCCAGACGAATACCCAGAAACCAGCTATTTCAAGATAGGCCCAAGAAGATCAAAAACAGAACACCACTTGTCATCACCTATAGTCCTCAACTCAAACCTCTGCAATGAAGCATATGAAAAAGACTTTCCTTGTATAAGGGCCTGTATAATTTGTAGCTATAATACAGGGTAAGGCAAACAGACTTATTACTGCTTGGATTTGGAGCCTGTTGATCCAAATTATATTGACTAGAATTGTTTGGAAACTTTTTGGCTGTAGTTTTTCATGGAAATGTGCCATTTTATCAACACCAAAACATTCAATGTAAGGCTGTGTCTAGATTGCTGAAAACTTGCCAAAAGATACACAAAGCATGCAAGGCATTTGAGCATCTTCTGCTGAAAGTTCTGTTGGGAGAGTCTTTTCCGACATTTGGCCCATCCACACAGGGCCAAATTCCGGAAAAACCCACCCTGTTGAGACATCCCCTCTTCCTCATGGAACAAGATGTACAGAGATGTTGACAGAACACTCCTAACCAGCAGATCTCTTCTGAGTCTGGATGTGTGCTCTGTCTGCAAAACTTCTGTGGACAGAAGTTTTATTGACAGAAGCCTGCAGCCTAGGCAAAGCCTAAATGTTCAATAAGATATTTTCTCAGGTCCACAGAGGACTTTCTCGAGAGAAGGAGAGAGAACCCAACCTTTTGATCTGAAAATGAACATTTTCACAATTCTATTATGTGAGACCCTTCAAGACATTTTATTTTTTTTTCTTTTCCAGTGTGGAATGAAAACAAATATCTAAATCTCACAAGTTAGCATCAAATGGAATCTGGCCAGCTCTGATATTGGCTGAAATGATATCAGCACTATTGCTTATCCTCCAAGAGCAAAAGAGAATGTGAAATAAAAAAGACACATTCCTAAAGACATCATCTCCTTTTGTTGATAAATGAGAATCTCTCAAGCTATACATTGCTATTTTTCTGTTCTGGGAAAAGTATTTAGAGTGTTACAGCTAAATACAAGGTTGTACAGATTGTTTAACATGATAAGATAACACATATTGTCAGAGACTAAAGTGTGGCCAGTTAAGACCTTTCCCCTTATAGGGGGAAAAAAGGCAGGCTAATATTATAAATTGTTTCAATAAACAGAATTACCAGTGTCTTTATTAATACCGTGAAATTTAGTGATTATCGAAGTTATGAGTTTATGCTCCCTGGCTTGTCTTCTGAAGATGTTGTGTGGATTTTCTTGGAAGATGAGGATTAAAGAGCTCAGAGATGGAATGATCATTTTGTGAGGAGCATTCACACATGGGTGATGGTGTTTGTCTTCTCTGTGTGAGTTCATTCAAGAGCATAGTGATTGTCTGGTTTTAGCCTCTCTTGGTAGTTACACCTCCTCATTAGCTGTTGAGAGTGGGTCATGTTCACCCTGACTGAACTGATATCGTTAACAGTTAGCAAATGATCTTTCATTTGATAAGGTAACTCCCTTCTTTTCATGTGCTAGTGTATTTACTCCTACCCCTGTAATTTCCACTCCATACATCTGATGAAGTGGGTTTTATCCCATGAAAATCTATTAGTCTTTGTTGCCACAGGACTCCTCCTTGTTTTCGCAGACACAGACTAACAACACTACTCCTTTGACACTAACCATGTACTTGTTGTTAGGCAATTTAGTGCACTGCATTGAATACAGCACATGTTGTTATAAGCATGCACAGGATCCCTGGATTTGGAAAGGTCTATTATAGATGTGTTACTCACTATACTAATGGGGTTATGTCTGCAGGCTTTGCAACTATTGTGATGGCGGGGTCTGGAACCACATTCAGCTGATGGATTGTGGTCTCTGGGGAGCTTGGATCTATGTTGGGGCTGGGAGGTTGTGGTGTTATATGAAAGCCAGAAGAGGGGCTCGGGAAAGATTTCCTTCAGGATTTGGTCTATATTAAATATGGGTTGTAATTGTTGAATGACACCACATATGTGGGGTGGTAGCTGACAGGCATGAGTGGATGGAGAATTTTTTTCTGTATTGAAGTTGATTCTCTTGGGGTATTGGGATGGCCCATTCCATGAAGCAATCTGTTTCTCTAGTGGAGTGCCCTTGTTTTGTGAAGGCAGTTTTAAGTGCATTAAGTTGCATGTTCTGGACTTTTTTCCTCAGAACAAATTCTGTTGTCCCTGAGTACCTGGCTATCGATAACAGATTTCTTGCTGTGTTTGGGGTGGTTGTAGGATGTGTGAAGGTATGCATGCCTGGGTGTTTTGTATTTGTATATAGTTATTTGTAGGATTCCATTGTTTTGAATGAGATATTGGTATCTAGCAAGTGGTTGCTGATGCAGAAATGTTCTACAGAGAGTTGAATGGATGAGTGTGTTGAAGTACACCACTTTATCCTCACTATATACACTACTGTAATTGTCTTCATAGAAAGTATGCCTTGTGATATAATTGGAAAACTCGGTATTCATCAGTATTGTCCAGTAAAATATATGTGGCAACATAGTATGTGAAGTTACTGGATTTTCCTTTTATTAACACATGTCTGGACCCCACAGCCTATCCAGGTAGAAGTCAGGTCTGTTTTAAACAAAGGAAGGTATATGTGTTTGCCTTAATTAGTGTCTAAGCAGTAAAAATAAGGACTCTACATTCAAAGTCACCCATCTCCATCTCCCTGCTCACTTTATTCTCCACATCTGAAAGAGAAGGAAACAGCCTTTATACTCTGTGGGAGGGATCCTGACCTAAAAGCTTGGTAAGTAATTTGCTGGAGCATATGGTGAGGAAGGTTGGTTTGCAGATAAGATAATAAGTCAGTCTGTTAAGGAGATATTAGTAATATTTTATTTTTCTTGTAACCGTTTCTGACTTTTATGTCTGATAATGTATAATAACTTAAAAATCTAATTCTTTGTAGTTAATACATTTGTTTTATTTAATCCAGTGTGTTTAAGTTGAAGTTTCTGGGAAAATGTTTAAAGCAATAAGCTGGCATCCTATTTCTTAAAGTAATGATGGACTTAATTTATTTGTACCATCCAGGAAAGGGCTGAGCAGTACAGGACATACATTTCTTGGGGAAGCTCAGGGACTGGGGAGGTTTAGGGGGGTAACCCTGCAGAAATAACCAAGGCTGGTGAGAACCAGGGTGTAGCTGGCAGGCTGCAGTTACACACAGATAGAGTGTGCTTTACACGCTGGAAGGCTATTAGTGATCAGCCCAGGTGGTATCTACTACAACCAGACTTAGCAAGGCATGCAGGGTGGTGGGGGAAGAGGTGACAAAGCCCCCAACTAATCTTAAGTATACCCTTGGTATGTCACAATGGGTGGTGATGGTTGAACCTGTGGTATAAATCTTTGAGGGAGTGTAAATCACCTGTCCAGAGGAAGGAAATACCATTTGTTGTTTCTCAAGTCTTATCACTGGTTTATGGTTCATTGTTTTCCAAAAATTCTTTATCAGTGTGGCCCCCAAAGAGACTGGCCTATGGGGAGCTATTCTAGTACTCATGGCTGACAAAAGGGTTTTGACAAAATGTTCATTGTGGGATGCGCAAGTTTTTATGCAGGAAGATAAAATGGATGAGTTTGGAGTGTCTAAGTGTTGTCTGAAAAAAACTCATAATTGAAAAAAAAAAGCATGATGGACATGAAGGCTATATCTACATGGCCAAGTTATCTCGAAATACCAGCAGTTAGTTCCAAATCACTTTGGCATTGTCTAAATGACACACATGTCATTTAAAATAAATTTGAAATAACTAATATGTTATTTTAATTGTGAT